>NC_092272.1:1757715-1787715 GCF_036320965.1 Panulirus ornatus | reverse complement strand
TCTCTCTCTCTCTCTCTCTCTCTCTCTCTCTCTCTCTCTCTCTCTCTAACAACCCTTCCCCCCCTTTCTGTGAGGTCAGGTCATCTGCAAGCCTCATAATTGGGGGTCATCCCCACCCCCAATCATCCCCCTACACAACTACTGTCGCTGGCACTGTCCCTTACTGGGGCAATCCCCTTTGGGATCCTTCTGGGATGCGGCCACTGCATCGCTGGGGGATGAATCCCAAAGGATGATTGAGATACAGTGGGATAATCCCAGCCATCAACATGGCGGCTTCTATTCAACAGCGAATCCCTCAGCTTAATTTCAGCTCAAACGTGACCAAATCTCACCTCTGGCAGCTTACCTTCCTACGTCGACATTAACCACGGAATTAAATTCTCTGGTTGAAGTGGGGGAAGGAAGGGGGGAAGGGGGGGAGCCGGATGTCATATTTCTCTCCTCCCCCCCACACAACAGTCCTTTCCCTCCTCCCCCCCATGCAATAAGCTCCCACAGCTTCCATACCCCCCCTGGTTGAACTGGGGGGCGCCGGATGTCATATTTCTCTCCTCCCCCCCACACAACAGTCCTTTCCCTCCTCCTCCCCCCCATGCAATAAGCTCCCACAGCCTCCATACCGCCCTGGTTGAACTGGGGGGAGCCGGATGTCATATTTCTCTCCTCCCCCCTACACAACAGTCCTTTCCCTCCTCCCCCCCATGCAATAAGCTTCCATACCCCCTGGTTGAACTGGGGGAGCCGGATGTCATATTTCTCTCCTCCCCCCTACACAACAGTCCTTTCCCTCCTCCCCCCCATGCAATAAGCTCCCACAGCCTCCATACCCCCCCTGGTTGAACTGGGGGGGTCCGGATGTCATTTCTCTCCACCCCCCCACACAACAGTCCTTTCCCTCCTCCCCCCCATTCAATAAGCTCCCACAGCTTCCATACCGCCCTGGTTGAACTGGGGGGAGCCGGATGTCATATTTCTCTCCTCCCCTCACAACAGTCCTTTCCCTCCTCCCCCCCCATGCAATAAGCTCCCACAGCCTCCATACCGCCCTGGTTGAACTGGGGGAAGGAAGGGGGGGCGCCGGATGTCATATTTCTCTCCTCCCCCCCACACAACAGTCCTTTCCCTCCTCCCCCCATGCAATAAGCTCCCACAGCTTCCATAACCCCCCTGGTTGAACTGGGGGGTCCGGATGTCATTTCTCTCCACCCCCCCACACAACAGTCCTTTCCCTCCTCCCCCCCATTCAATAAGCTCCCAGAGCTTCCATACCGCCCTGGTTGAACTGGGGGAGGCCGGATGTCATATTTCTCTCCTCCCCCCCACACAACAGTCCTTTCCCTCCTCCCCCCCATGCAATAAGCTCCCACAGTCTCCATACCGCCCTGGTTGAACTGGGGGAAGGAAGGGGGGGGAGCCGGATGTCATATTTCTCTCCACCCCCCACACAACAGTCCTTTCCCTCCTCCCCCCCATGCAATAAGCTCCCACAGCTTCCATACCCCCCCTGGTTGAACTGGGGGGCGCCGGATGTCATTTCTCTCCACCCCCCCACACAACAGTCCTTTCCCTCCTCCCCCCCATGCAATAAGCTCCCACAGCCTCCATACCGCCCTGGTTGAACGGGGGGGGGCCGGATGTCATACCTCTCCACCCCCCATACAACATTCCCCCCATGCAATAAGCTCCCACAGCTTCCATACCGCCCTGGTTGAACTGGGGGGGGCCGGATGTCATACCTCTCCACCCCCCATACAACATTCCCCCATGCAATAAGCTCCCACAGCCTCCATACCCCCTGGTTGAACTGGGGGAGGCCGGATGTCATACCTCTCCACCCCCCATACAACATTCCCCCCATGCAATAAGCTCCCAGAGCCTCCATACCCCCTGGTTGAACTGGGGGGCGCCGGATGTCATTTCTCTCCACCCCCCACACAACATTCCCCCCATTCAATAACCTACCAGAGCCTCCATACCCCCTGGTTGAACTGGGGGGGAGCCGGATGTCATTTCTCTCCACCCCCCATACAACATTCCCCCCATGCAATAAGCTCCCAGAGCCTCCATACCCCCATTTTGCCCCATGATAGTCTACATATTTATTTAATGGGGGGATCTAAGGCGTACCCCATTTTCATTGTGGAATGACCCATCTTTCCATGGGATTTCGGGTTCCCTTCCTTTTCCCCCATGGCAAAGCCCCATCTTTTCCCCCGTCATAACTCAATCCCCCATCATCGTTTACCTCATGAGCGAATCCCATTTTCTATAATTGGGTGATTCTTCTCTCTGCACCCCATTTTCATTAAGGCAGAGCCCCCATTTTTTGAGGGGGGGTGATTAAAATGCTCGTGTTTCCCCCCATGAAATAATCACCCCCCATCTCTTGCCTATACCTGATCCTATTATCATTCACTCCCTCATTAATGGGTCGTCAAATCCCTACCCACCCATTCCCCATGATTGTAGTCCAAATCCTTTAACCTCATAACTACATACCTCATGAATCTACTACCCCCCCAACCCCCCCATCCCTCTTCCTCTACCACACCCATTACTTCTACCCCCTCATGAACCCATTCCCAAGGCCTTAACCTCATAACCCATTCCCTCCCTCATTACTGCCATGTCATACCTCATGAATCTACTACCCACTCCCCCATCCCCACAATCCCTCTTCTTCTACCACACCCATTAATTCTACCCCCTCATGAACCCATTCCCAAGGCCTTAACCTCATAACCCATTCCCTCCCTCATAACTACCATGTCATACCTCATGAATCTACTACCCCCACCCCCCCATCCCCCCAATCCCTCTTCCTCTACCACACCCATTACTTCTACCCCCTCATGAACCCATTCCCAAGGCCTTAACCTCATAACCCATTCCCTCCCTCATTACTGCCATGTCATACCTCATGAATCTACTACCCACTCCCCCATCTCCACAATCCCTCTTCCTCTACCACACCCATTACTTCTACCCCCCCTCATGAACCCATTCCCAAGGCCTTAGACAACCTCATAACCCATTCCCTCCCTCATAACTACCATGTCATACCTCATGAATCTACTACCCACTCCCCCATCCCTCTTCCTCTACCACACCCATTACTTCTACCCCCTCATGAACCCATTCCCAAGGCCTTAACCTCATAACCCATTCCCTCCCTCATAACTACCGTGTCTAACCCGGGCCACTCACAGCCCCCTCATAAATTTCATCATCAGATCCTCCTAACCACCTGGACAACTTGCCCCCCTCCCCCCCCCCTCCATACACGACTCTAAACCACCTTAAATTTACCCCTTCTTGAAACTACCCTAAACTACACCCTTCCCCCCCACTCACCACTCACCACTCCTTTTAACCATACAGCTCATAAAAACCATCATAAATACCTTCACGGTATATATATATATATATATATATATATATATATATATATATATATATATATATATATATATATATATATATATATATATATATATTAATTACTTTTATATATGGAATTAAAAATCTAAAATTTTTTAATTTAAAAATTCTCAAAAATAATTTTTTTTAATTTTCAAAGGTAAAAATTTTCAAAAATTAAAAATTCTAATTTTCAATGTTAAAAAATAATTTTCCAAAATCAAAAATTCAAATTTCTTGAATTTGAAAAGTAATTTTTAAAAATCAAAAACTTTAATTTTCAAATTTAAAAAATACTTTTCAAAAATCAAAAATTCTAATTTTCAAAGTTAATAATCATCAAAATCAAAAATTAAAATTTCTAAATTTAAAAAGTAATTTTTAAAAATCAAAAATTTTAATTTTTAAATTCAAAAAGCAATTTTCAAAAATAAAAAAAATAATTTTTAAATTTAAAAAGTAATTTTTAAAAATCAAAAATTTTATTTTCTAAATTCAAAAAGCAATCTTTAAAAATTTAAAAATTTAAAATTTTCATTACGTCCGTGTGAATCCTGCTATGACAAGACATTATGAGAGAAGAATACTTGAGGTGGGGGAAGGAGAGGGGGAGGAATTGAATGAGGGGGAGGGTTGGGGCTATGCCTCACACACAACCCCTTTGACCACTAGAGAACCACTGTGCTTAAAATGGGTTGAAACCAGGACTAAAAAGGTCTTTAAGGAGAGGGGCCCCCCTCCCCCTCCTCCTCCCCATCCTTAAAACACCCCCTCCCCTCCCCACCACACCCACCCTCACACAGACAGTCCTTTATTTATAATTTATTTTTTTTTTATATAAATTATCAAATCAATGGTTATCACACACACACCCCTTCCCCAACCTCTCTTCTTCCCCCTCACCCACCTCTTCCCCAACCTCTCTTCTTCCCCCCAACCCCCTCTTCCCCAACCTCTCTTCTTCCCCCATCCCCTCTTCCCCAACCTCTCTTCTCCCCCCCACCCCCTCTTCTTCCCCCCACCCCCTTCCCCAACCTCTCTTCTTCCCCACCCCTCCCCAACCTCTCTTCTTCCCCAACCCCCTCTTCCCCAACCTCTCTTCTTCCCCCTCACCCCCCTTCCCCAACCTCTCTTCTTCTCACATCCCCCATCCCCAACCTCTCTTCTTCCCCCACCCCCCTTCCCCAACCTCTCTTCTCCCCCCACCCCCTCTTCTTCCCCCCACCCCCTTCCCCAACCTCTCTTCTTCCTCCCACCCGCCCTTCCCCACCTCTCTTCTCCCCACCCCCGTCCCTCCCCATTTTCCAATGGGTGTTGGAAACTACCCACGCACGCAACGGGCTAACAAGCACTGACCTAATTAGACGCATTCTATACCTGTGGGGGTCAAAATACCATTAACTACCAGTCGGTGGTTAATGACCTTGTACTGACCTAATAGCCGGGACCTCTAATAGGGTACAGAGTATGGGTGGCCTATATCCCCCCCCCCCCAACCTTACAGACATCTGTCTGTCTGTCCGTGTGTGTGTGTGTGTGTGTGTGTGTGTGTGTCTGTCTGTCTGTCTGTGTGTCTGTGTGTGTGTGTGTGTGTGTGTGTGTGTGTGTCTGTCTGTCTGTCTGTCTGTCTGTCTGTCTGTCTCAAATACATCAATTAACTCACAACTGCTCATTAACTACACTACGACCAGTAGTTAATTAATACTCAATGATTTATTCAGTTCAATCGTCAATAATCTTTTCCCCTCAAATTATTACGCCTTCGATTCGCGTATCATACGCCAAACGGAGTGAACCTCAAAGGCGTTTATTTAAGCAGACGACTAAATATAATTACTTATTATAATTATTATTATAATTATTATTATTATTATTATTATTATTATTATTATTATTATTATTATTATTATCATTATTAATATTAATATTATTATTATTATTATCATTATTATTATCATTATTAATATTAATATTATTATTATTATTATTATTATTATTATTATTATTATTATTATTATCATCATTATTTTTATTATTATTATTATCATTATTATTATTATCATTATTATTATTATGGGTTTCTAATGATACCTTATTATCCCCTATTATCTCCCTGGTTATCAATGATATTAAATAAAACGCAAGATTTACGCAGGGCTTACGCCTGTGTGCGTATGTGTGTGTGTGTGTGTGCGGCGGTGTTGCTGGGTCTGCTGCTCTGCCCCGCCGCTCATGTGGCAACGCCGCAAACACACACCCGGGTACTTTCCACTAAGCGAACGGCGCCGTTCTTTTAAGGCCGTCTACCGCCTCCGTTCCTGTCCCTGAAGAGCCTTTAGGATATAGAGTAATACAGAGTTACTTAGATCTATGATCTTATAGGCATTTAAATAGCTTAGAGGCGGGAGAAGGGCGTTTTTAAATAATGGCGGGGTCCAGGCGTTTCATTCCCCCCCCCCTCCTCCTCCCTCCCTGGGGAATGGAGGGAGGGAAGGAGGGAGGGAAGGAGGGAGGGAGGGAGGGAAGGAGGGAGTGGGAGGGGCGCGGGCGGCCACATGCTAAAATTATCGTCCCTTTTCTCGGGGTAAAATTCGACAGCGGACATCCCGCCCGACTTCCTCAGCCCACCACCCACTCATTTACGGGGGTGGGGGGGGGGAGGGGGTGGGTGGGGTCATCACCCACCCCCAACCCGACCCTAACCCACCCACCCAACCCACCCCACCCACCCACCTTCCCCACGGAAGGCCTATGGAGCTTACCCAAACCCCCTCCTCCCCCCCCTACAAAAAACCCCATTTACGATCCTATTTCTTTTTTGTGGGAGGGGGTGGGTGGGTGGGTGGGAGGGGGTGGGTTGAAGGGGGGGGAAGATGCTCTTTTAAGTCACCCTCATCTCGTGGAATGGGTTCATCCCATCCCCATTCCAGCATCTGAGCCCCATTCCACCCATCTGGTGTAGTGTTTCCCCCCATTTCCAGCCCCCATTCCACCCGTTGAGCGCCCTATTCCACCCATGTGTAACCCTATTCCTTCTATAAGGCATCAAATTTCACCCATTTCGAGTCCCATTCCACCCATATAGAGCCCTATTTCACCCACTTAAAGTCCCATTCCGCCTATTCTAAACCCTATTTCGCCTATTTGAAGTATCATTCTAGCCATTTGTAGCCCTATTACACCTATTTCAAGCCCATCCCACCCATTTCAAGTCCCATCCCGCCCATTTCGAGCCCTATTTCACCCATTTCAAGCCCCATCTCACCCATTCGAGCCCTATTTCACCTATAACAAGCCCCATCCCACCCATTTCGAGCCCTATTTCACCCATTTCAAGCCCTATTTCACCCATTTCGAGCCCTATTTCACCCATTTCAAGCCCTATTTCACCCATTTCGAGCCCTATTTCACCCACAGAACATCACAACCCGAGCCACGCTGTTCTTTCCCTGTTCACCATGTTCTACTACGCCATGGTGAACACGGCCCCCGCACTTCATACGCCGCGATACGCCATACGCCATATCAGCTGCTAATTACCGTACCCTAATCACCCTTATCGTATCTCTATCACTGCTATCTTGACCCCGCCCCCTCTTGACCCCGCCCCCCCCGGGGGGCGATTTCGCTTTGTTCTGTGTTTGTTCTATCGCGAACAAAGGTCACGTGACGTCACCAGGGGCCGTTTTTTGTTCTAAAACAAAAGAGGAGAAATGATGAGTTAGGGTAGATGAGTGGGTGGGTGAGTTAGGGTAGATGAGTGGGTGGGTGAGTTAGGGTAGATGAGTGGGTGGGTGAGTTAGGGTAGATGAGTGGGTGGGTGAGTTAGGGTAGATGAGTGGGTGGATGAGTTAGGGTAGATGGGTGGGGTGGATGAGTTAGGGTAGATGAGTGGGTGGATGAGTTAGGGTAGATGAGTGGGTGGATGAGTTAGGGCAGATGAGTGGGGTGGATGAGTTAGGGTTGATGAGTGGGGTGGATGAGTTAGGGTTGATGAGTGGGGTGGATGAGTTAGGGTAGATGAGTGGGGTGGATGAGTTAGGGTAGATGAGTGGGGTGGATGAGTTAGGGTAGATGAGTGGATGGATGAGTTAGGGTAGATGGGTGGGGTGGATGAGTGGGTGGATGAGTGGGGTGGATGAGTTAGGGTAGATGAGTGGGTGGATGAGTTAGGTTAGATGAGTGGGTGGATGAGTTAGGGTAGATGAGTAGGTGGATGAGTTAGGGTAGATGAGTGGGTGGATGAGTTAGGGTAGATGGGTGGGTGGATGAGTTAGGGTAGATGAGTGGATGGATGAGTTAGGGTAGATGAGTGGGTGGATGAGTTAGGGTAGATGAGTGGGTGGATGAGTTAGGGTAGATGGGTGGGTGGATGAGTTAGGGTAGATGAGTGGATGGATGAGTTAGGGTAGATGGGTGGGTGGATGAGTTAGGGTAGATGAGTGGATGGATGAGTCAGGGTAGATGAGTGGATGGATGAGGGCTTTAAGGCTGCCTTTCTACTCCCGCTGCCCTGTCTGTGGCCACACAGAGGGCCACCAGCCCTGTCTGTGGCCACACAGAGGGCCACCAGCCCTATCTGTGGCCACACAAAGGGCCAACAACCCTGCCTGTGGCCACATAGAGGGCCAACAACCCTGCCTGTGGCCACAGAGAGGGCCAACAACCCTGCCTGTGGCCACACAGAGGGCCAACAGCCCTATCTGTGGCCACAGAGAGGGCGAACAACCCTGCCTGTGGCCACACAGAGGGCCAACAACCCTGCCTGTGGCCACACAGAAGGCCAACAACCCTATCTGTGGCCACAGAGAGGGCCAACAACCCTGCCTGTGGCCACATAGAGGGCCAACAACCCTGCCTGTGGCCACACAGAGGGCCAACAACCCTATCTGTGGCCACACAGAGGGCCAACAACCCTGCCTGTGGCCACAGAGAGGGCCAACAAACCCTGCCTGTGGCCACACAGAGGGCCACAGAGACAGGGGTTGGACGATAACTGTTTCTCCCCCACTCAGACCTCACCCTTCCCCCTTCCCCTTCCCCTTAGCCACGCCCCTCCTCCTAGCCACGCCCCTCCTCCTAGCCACGCCCCTCCTCCTAGCCACGCCCCTCCCCCAGGCTCTCCCCCAGGGTCTATAGAGGCTAATATCCCCTGTGTTCGCTAGTTATTCCCTGGACTGTAATCATAAAGTTAATTTGTCTCATTTATATGGTAAGGGCCAGCCAAGGGCTGGTGCTTGTAACGTCTTTGAGGTCGACCTTACGACCCCTTCTGTGGGGGACGATGGTACGACCCCTTAGGGAACAATAAGTACGACTGCTGGGTACGACGGTACGACCCTATGAGCACGACGACAAGTACGACTACGGGGTACGACCGCATGAGCCCGACGACAAGTACGACTACCGGATACGACCCTTTAGGGACAAGTACGACTACCAGATACGACCCCTTAGGGACAAGTACGACAACTGGGTACGACGGTACGACTCCATGAGCCCGACGACAAGTACGACTACCGGATACGACACTCCAGGGACAAGTACGACTACCGGATACGACACTCCAGGGACAAGTACGACTACTGGGTACGACCCCACGAGCACGACGACAAGTACGACTACCGGATACGACACCTTAGGGACAAGTACGACTACTGGGTACGACGGTACGACCCCACGAGCCCGACGACAAGTACGACTACCGGATACGACCCTTTAGGGACAAGTACGACTACGGGGTACGACCTCCTAGACACAAGTACGACTACTGGGTACGACTGCACGACCCATAGACACGACAAGTACGACTACTAGGTACGACGGTCGTACCGTCGTGGTCAAGGGTCGTATATACCGTCGTGGTCAAGGGTCGTATATACCGTCGTGGTCAAGGGTCGTATATACCGTCGTGGTCAAGGGTCGTATATACCGTCGTGGTCAAGGGTCGTATATACCGTCGTGGTCAAGGGTCGTATATACCGTCGTGGTCAAGGGTCGTATATACCGTCGTGGTCAAGGGTCGTATATACCGTCGTGGTCAAGGGTCGTATATACCGTCGTGGTCAAGGGTCGTATATACCGTCGTGGTCAAGGGTCGTATATACCGTCGTGGTCAAGGGTCGTATATACCGTCGTGGTCAAGGGTCGTATATACCGTCGTGGTCAAGGGTCGTATATACCGTCGTGGTCAAGGGTCGTATATGCCGTCGTGGTCAAGGGTCGTATATACCGTCGTGGTCAAGGGTCGTATATACCGTCGTGGTCAAGGGTCGTATATACCGTCGTGGTCAAGGGTGTGTGTGTGTGTGTGTGTGTATTAAGCGCCACTTAAAGAACTTGTCTGCGCATGCGCTTTGAAAGACCGGGGGGGGGGGGGGATCTTCCTTGCGCATGCGTGTTCGGGGCAGAGGTCTGCGCATGCGCTCCTCAGGGAGGCGTCGTCCGCGCCTGCGTGTTGGCCTCCCGGGGTCCACTTGGAGCCTTCATAATCTCAGTTCAAGATCCATTACAAACGATTTATTCTAATTAACGCAAATTCCCTGCTTGGAGTCCAGTCACCAGATCTGCTGGCCCTCCTCCCTGGCGTTATTTGGAGTCGTAGGCGTTATTTTGGAGTTGTGAGCGTTATTTGGAGTCGTGGGCGTTATTTGGAGTCGTTGGCGTTATTTTGGAGTTGTGGGCGTTATTTGGAGTCGTGGGCGTTATTTGGAGTCGTGGGCGTTATTTTGGAGTTGTGGGCGTTATTTGGAGTCGTGGGCGTTATTTGGAGTCGTGGGCGTTATTTGGAGTCGTGGGCGTTATTTGGAGTTGTGGGCGTTGTTTGGAGTTATGGGCGTTGTTTGGAATTATGGGCGTTGTTTGGAGTTGTGGGCGTTGTTTGGAGTTGTTGGCGTTATTTGGAGTCGTGGGCGTTATTTGGAGTCGTGAGCGTTATTTGGAGTCGTGGGCGTTATTTGGAGTCGTGGGCGTTATTTGGAGTCGTGGGCGTTGTTTGGAGTTGTGGGCGTTGTTTGGAGTTGTTGGCGTTATTTGGAGTTGTGAGCGTTATTTGGAGTCGTGGGCGTTATTTGGAGTCGTGGGCGTTATTTGGAGTCGTGGGCGTTATTTGGAGTCGTGGGCGTTATTTGGAGTCGTGGGCGTTATTTGGAGTTGTGGGCGTTATTTCGAATCGTAGGGCGTTATTTGGAGTCGTGGGCGTTATTTGGAGTTGTGGTCGTTATTTGGAGTTGTGGTTGTTTACTGTCCTAATGGTCGTTAGTCACTATGGTCGTTACAGTCTTAATGGTCGTTAGTCATTGTAGTCGTTCCTGTCTTAATGGTCGTTAGTCACTATAGTCCTTCCTGTCTCTTGTGGTCGTTACCGTCCTAACGATCGTTCAGTCTCGGTCGTTATCTCACAACTCCGCATGTGGTTCAGCATCTTCTTCCCTCCCTCTCCCCCAAAAAGACCGGAAGGGCGAGGTTCCCACAACGCTCGTACGGCGTAACGCCCGTGTGAAACACGCACAAGGAAGTATATCTCCTTTTTGCCCCCAAGGTGCCACAGCTCCCTCGCTATGTCGACTACATTAGTCCTAAACGACATAATATATCTAATTTCCAAAAGCTTTTAATAGATGACAATACAGTTCATACATCCTACAGTATACTCAAATACAACACCCATGGGGTATACTACAGGGCATATATACATACCAGTATACCGGGGTTGAAAACATATATACACATATATACTGTCCACTAATGAATAACTCGGGTCATGAGGGTGTCAAACCTCCTCAAGACATTTAGACCGAGAACTCCACTAAAGTGAATGTGACGGTGGACCATACGACCCCAGGCGTCATACGTCCCCCTTGGGCTAAGAGGAAGATGATGGGCGGTGCACAACATGGCCGCCATCTTGGAAGTCCCTCCTCCCTCCTAGCGTTCACAAATGACAGAAAACGACCCATTTATTCAGCGTTCGTAATTAAACGCCATAAAGAATAATGACATTATATAAAGAAATAATAATTAAGCACAGAATAAACGAGCATGACATTTAACATTAATAGATCCCGATAACTACCGATACGAAATTAGTTAATGATAATTGATGCGTTCGTCTTTGATAAATGATAATAATAAATGGGCGGGGGGGGGGGGGGTAAGGGGGTGGTGGTTCGTTATCTCGTCTCGTTATTAAACACAACTGCTCGTTAACTGGCCCTTGGCACTCTGCTGTCGAGGGGGTGGTCGTTAGAGACCCTGGGCTAACAACAGCTTCTCTTGGATCCTCCTAAACCAGTTTTGTGAACCCTCGAACCCTCTTGTGAACCCTCGAACCCTCTTGTGAACCCTCGAACCCTCTTGTGAACCCTCGAACCATCTTGTGAAGCCCTCGAACCCTCTTGTGAACCCTCAAACCCTCTTGTGAACCCTCAAACCCTCTTGTGAAGCCTCGAACCCTCTTGTGAACCCTCGAACCCTCTTGTGAACCCTCGAACCCTCTTGTGAACCCTCGAACCATCTTGTGAACCCTCGAACCCTCTTGTGAAGCCTCGAACCCTCTTGTGAACCCTCGAACCCTCTTGTGAACCCTCGAACCCTCTTGTGAACCCTCGAACCCTCTTGTGAACCCTCGAACCATCTTGTGAACCCTCGAACCCTCTTGTGAAGCCTCGAACCATCTTGTGAAGCCTCGAACCCTCTTGTGAACCCTCGAACCCTCTTGTGAACCCTCGAACCCTCTTGTGAACCCTCGAACCCTCTAGAGAAGTCTCGAACCACTGTACAGTGAAGCTTCGAACCCTCCAGCGAAGCCTCAAACCACTATCCAGTGAAGCCTAGAACCATCTAGAGAACCCTCAAACCCTCTAGTATTGCCTCGAACCATCTAGTGAAGCCTCGAACCATCTAGAGAAGCCTCGAACCATCTAGTATCGCATAGAACCACTCTCCACTGAAGCCTAGAACCATCTAGTGAAGTCTCGAACCATCTAGGAAGCCTAGAACCACTATGCAGTGAAGCGTAGAACCATCCAGTGTAGCCTCGAACCCTCTAGAGAAGCCTAGAACCATCTAGAGAAGCCTCGAACCATCTAGTGAAGCCTCAAACCCTCTAGTGAAGCCTCGATCCATCTAGTGAACCCTCGAACCATCCAGTGAAGCCTCGAACCCTCTAGTATCCCCTAGGACCACGAACCAGTGAAGCTTCGAACCACTTTAACATGTGAAGCCTTTTCAGCCTTTCGCTAAATACGATAATCATTATCATCATTATTATCATCATTATCATCATTATCACCCACCAGGTCCCCTCACTTCCCCTCAGCGGGACAGGAGTGGGACAGGACGGGATAGATGTGGGATAGGAAGCGGCCGGATCCGTTTTCTTCGTTTATCCGGATTCGAGAAGATTCTTGGCGCCAGATGGGGGCCTAACCGACCCCGCCATTAGGGTCAATTCCGCGCCCTCTCGCTCATGGCTCTCCCACCCCGTAAGGAATTATGGACCTTATGACCACCCTTGAATACGGTCGAGAATACACCGTGGCGGCTAAGGGAACGTCATGGATGCTCCGAAGATGAGGAATTATGGGCCTTAGGTCACGTGTAATTAAGGCTTACATTGCCACACAGCGGAGGAGATGGCGATCGTTGCGTTGATGGGGCATTATGGGTCTTAGGACAGAGGGAATTAAAGTTCAAATTACATCACAATGAAGGAAATACTTGCGAAATCGGGCATATAAAAGAGAAAATAGCCCTTTTGATAGTCTACCCTAAGGCTTAATATCCTATAAATGGAGAATACATTAGGGATGACATGGCCCAGAAGTATAACGGTCCCTATGAAGAGGGTAATTAGAGGCCAAATTGCTGTGAGAGCGTAGTTTCAAGACGTGTGACCAGAGAAATATAGTCCTTCTCAAGAGAGTAATTAAGACTTAAATTACCGTACGTATTAATGTTCAAGGATGTGGTGAGATGAATCCCAATTTTACGTGCCCTTAGAGGCCACGGGATCATGGAGAGACTGCGAGATTCTCGTCCTTACGGAGGAGAAAATTGCCTCCTCGTTCCTTTAGGATTAGTTTCTTAACCACGCACGTCAAAAGCATACGGTTCTTTTAGCTTTCCCACTCCCACACTCTCTCTCTCTCTCTCTCTCTCTCTCTCTCTCTCTCTCTCTCTCTCTCTCTCTCTCTCTCTTATCTCTCTCTCTCTTATCTATCTATCTATCTATCTATCACTCTCTCTCTCTTATCTATCTATCTATCACTCTCTCTCTTATCTCTCTCTCTCTCTCTTATCTATCTATCTATCTATCTATCTATCTATCACTCTCTCTCTCTTATCTCTCTCTCTCTCTCTCTCTCTCTCTCTCTCTCTCTCTCTCTCTCTCTCTTATCTATCTATCTATCTATCTATCTATCACTCTCTCTCTCTTATCTCTCTCTCTCTCTCTCTCTCTCTCTCTCTCTCTCTCTCTCTCTCTCTTATCTCTCTCTCTCTTATCTATCTATCTATCTATCTATCACTCTCTCTCTTATCTATCTATCACTCTCTCTCTTATCTATCTATCTATCTATCTATCTATCACTCTCTCTCTCTCTTATCTATCTATCTATCACTCTCTCTCTCTCTCTCTCTCTCCTATCACTCTCTCTCTCTCTCTCTCTCTCTCTCTCTCTCTCTCTCTCTCTCCTATCACTCTCTCTCTCTCTCTCTCTCTCTCTCTCTACCCCTCGTTCTTTTAGAAATTGTACATATCGGATAATTAGACCGTTCCTTTAAGACTTTCCATTCTCCATATCTGATAAATGATAATATATCGCTCTTCCGTATCCTATAAACGAGCTAATCACCTCGTCCCGTTAACGCCACATGTTTTTCTTAATTATACAACAGAATTGTGTCGTTCCTTTAAACTAACTCACTTATGATAAACGTAAAAGAACGTATCGTTCCTTTAGCTATTGCCAGATTCATGTGTTTATATATATATATATATATCTATCTATCATCATTATGGATGTAGATAAGAGATCAAGGATATAATCTACTCTGAGTGAAGTAGATATTAATCCTCGTGGCGGCGTTTAAAAAAACAAAACGCGTTTATAAATGATAAATATAAATAATATAATAGAATGATAAAAATGGCGCCGGGATTTTGGCGCCATTTTTTTTTCGGTGGCGCCATTTTGTTTTTTTTTCGGTGCTCTGGCGGCGGCTTGAAGAACTACTCAGCATTCGTGTGTGTGTGTGTGTGTGTGCGGGGCCAGGCCATCAAAGGGATAATTGGGCTGTTACGCTTGTTAGCGCGCTGGTGGTAGTCAGGCCTCGCTAACGACTTGCCAGTGGGTTGGGGGGGGTGGGGGGGAGATGGGATGGGAGATTAACAATTTGTGGAAGAGAAAGGAGAGAGAGAGAGAGAGAGAGAGAGAGAGAGAGAGAGAGAGAGAGAGAGAGAGAGAGAGGAAGAGAGAGAGAGAGAGAGAGAGAGAGAGAGAGAGAGAGAGAGAGAGAGAGGAAGAGAGAGAGAGAGAGAGAGAGAGAGAGAGAGAGAGAGAGAGAGAGAGAGAGAGAGAGAGAGAGAAGAGAGAGAAGAGAGAGAGAAGAGAGAGAGATAGGGAGAGAGAGAGAGAGAGAGAGAGAGAGAGAGAGAGAGAGAGAGAGAGAGAGAGAGAGGGGGGCACTTAACACCCCCCCCCCCCAAGACCCACGCCGTGAGAACACACACACACACACACACACACGTCACGTACTACTTCATCCCATGTTCTTCAGTCTCCCGAAAGAAAATGGGGTGCGAGCCCGGGTTGTTGAAGCGCCCCCCTCCCCCCCCTCGAAGATCATTCCAGAAGATCGCCTCTCTTACACCGGCCCTTAAGGGTTAACAACCCTTTAAAAGAACAATGACCCCAAGATGACCCTAAAACCCTTAAGGGACCCTTAAAATAATTATAACCCCTTAACAACCTATTCCTAAGTGGTGATTCCAGGTAACGGTCGGAATGGACTGGATTCCCGCCAATTGCTGGGATAATTTGAATTTTAGGGATCATTAAATTCTTAGGGATAATTTGAATTTTAGGGATAACCTAAATTTTAGGGATCATTAAATTCTTAGGGATAATTTCAATTTTAGGGATAACCTAAATTTTAGGGATCATTAAATTCTTAGGGATAATTTAAATTTTAGGGATAACCTAAATTTTAGGGATCATTAAATTATAAGGGATAATTTAAATTTTAGGGATAACCTAAATTTTAGGGATCATTAAATTCTTAAGGATAATTTCAATTTTAGGGATAACCTAAATTTTAGGGATCATTAAATTCTTAGGGATAATTTAAATTTTAGGGATAACCTAAATTTTAGGGATCATTAAATTCTTAGGGATAATTTGAATTTTAGGGATAACCTAAATTTTAGGGATCATTAAATTCTTAGGGATAATTTGAATTTTAGGGATCATTAAATTCTTAGGGATAATTTGAATTTTAGGGATAACCTAAATTTTAGGGATCATTAAATTCTTAGGGATAATTTGAATTTTAGGGATAACCTAAATTTTAGGGATCATTAAATTCTTAGGGATAATTTGAATTTTAGGGATAACCTAAATTTTAGGGATCATTAAATTCTTAGGGATAATTTAGATTTTAGGGATAACCTAAATTTTAGGGATCATTAAATTCTTAGGGATAATTTAAATTTTAGGGATAACCTAAATTTTAGGGATCATTAAATTCTTAAGGATAATTCAAATTTTAGGGATAACCTAAATTTTAGGGATCATTAAATTCTTAGGGATAATCTAAATTTTAGGGATAACCTAAATTTTAGGGATAATTTGAATTTTAGGGATCATCAAATTCTTAGGGATTATTTGAATTTTAGGGACCATTAAATTCTTAAGGATAATTTAAATTTTAGGGATCATTAAATTCTTAGGGATAATTTTAATTTTAGGATCATTGAATTCTTAGGGATAATTTTAATTTTAGGGATCATTAAATTCTTAGGGATAATTTAAATTTTAGGGATTATTAAATCTTTCGGGATAATTTAAATTTTAAGGATCATTAAATTTTTCGGGATGATTTAAATTTTAGGGATCATTAAATTGTTCGGGATAATTCAAATTTTAGGGATCATTAAATTGTTCGGGATAATTTAAATTTTAGGGATTATTAAATTTTTCGGGATAATTCAAATTTTATAATTCATTAAATTTTTCGGGATAACTTAAATTTTAGGAATATCTTAAATTTCAGGGATATAATTTAGCCACTTTAAAGTGATAATTTTTTTTGCGGCAATATAAAAATTACGGCCCAACTGAGCCATTTTTATATTATTTTGAACACCATCATAAAAATCTTTTACAACCCTCTATATAAACCCGTAATAATGATAAATGAATTTTTATTTTGTTAAATGGAGTTAGATAAAACAAAAATAAATAAATAACTCATTTAAAAACCTGCGGGTAAATGACTTTTACCGAGCGGAGAGAAAATGTGTGAACAACGAAAACGGGGGGAGGAGGGGCGCAAAGATGGCTGGGGGGAGAGAGAGAGAGAGAGAGAGAGAGAGAGAGAGAGAGAGAGAGATAGAGAGAGAGAGATAGAGAGAGAGAGAGAGAGAGAGAGAGAGAGAGAGATAGAGAGAGAGAGAGAGAGAGAAGAGAGAGAGAGAGAGAGAGAGAGAGATAGAGAGAGAGAGAGAGAGAGAGAGAGAGAGAGAGAGAGAGATAGAGAGAGAGAGAGAGAGAGAGAGAGAGAGAGAGATAGAGAGAGAGAGAGAGAGAGAGAGAGAGAGAGAGAGAGAGAGAGAGAGAGAGAGAGAGAGATAGAGAGAGAGAGAGAGAGAGAGAGAGAGAGAGAGAGAGAGAGAGAGAGAGAGATAGAGAGAGAGAGAGAGAGAGAGAGAGAGAGAGAGATAGAGAGAGAGAGAGAGAGAGAGAGAGAGAGAGAAGAGAGAGAGAGAAGAGAGAGAGAGAGAGAGAGAGAGAGAGAGAGAGAGAGAGAGAGAGAGAGAGAGAGAAGAGAGAGAGAGAGAGAGAGAGAGAGAGAGAGAGAGAGAGAGAGAGAGAGAGAGAGAGAGAAGGGGTTTGGTAGGGGGGTCATTGGTAGGGGGGAGGGGGGTAGAGGGGTCATTAGAGGGGGAGGGGGGAAGAGAGGGGGGTCATTAGCCCCAGAGACCAGCCTAACGATGACACACGGGCCATTAGCGATAATACGATTATGATGAGGCCATTTCTCTCTCTCTCTCTCTCTCTCTCTCTCTCTCTCTCTCTCTCTCTCTCACTCAGCCCCTCCCGCCATCCTCTCTCTCTCTCTCTCTCTCTCTCTCTCTCTCTCACTCAGCCCCTCCCGCCATCTTCTCTCTCTCTCTCTCTCTCTCTCTCTCTCTCTCTCGAACGAGCGGCGACCCCTAATTGGCCTAATGTGACGCGCGTGTGTCTAACTACCCTACCTCACTGATCACTTCCCAGGCTTTTTCAAAAAAAAAAAAAAAAAAAAATTCCCAAGTTAAAAATCAAAAATTAAAATTTACTAATAAAATTAAAAATTGCTGATCAAAAATTAAAAATTGCTAATTAAAAATTGCTAATTAAAAAATAAAAGTTCCTAATTAAAACTTAAAAATTGCTAATTAAAAATTAAAAATCACTAATTAAAAATTAAAAATTAAAACGACAATGTATTCCAATTTACCAACACCTTTAAATTTGGGATAATTTTTTTTCTAATTTTGTTAATATCTGCCGAAGTAGGACTTATATAAGAGGAGCCATTTGGTCAATTTAATGACCTTTGACAAGAAAGAAAACAAGATGCGGTTGTCCTATGAATCTCCCATTAGATAGAAAACGGATCCCCTTATATATATATATATATATATATATATATATATATATATATATATATATGTATATATATATATATATATATATATATATATATATATATATATATATATATATATATATATATATATATGATGTGAATTACGCCCACCTCAAGAGTCCATGTTCCAATTATTTCAAATTACAGAGCGCTCACAGCCGCCCACCAATTGCAAGCGGGCAACGGAGTTCTTATTTACGCTCGTCTCAACCCGACAATAACAGAAAATTCATAATAATAATAATAATAATAATAATAATAATAATAATAATAATAGAAAAAAAAAGGAAGACTTTACGAAAGTACTTCTGGGAATTTTTTTTTAGAAGTCTGGTTCCAATATTATATTTTTTTTGCATTTAATTTGACAGTTTATTTGAAGCGCTTGTTCAATATCTAACTACATAATCTAAAGGACACGTTTATTATTAAATAATTATGGCTTAGAGATAGTAATATATAGATTTAATTAACTATTTAGAACAATATGAGTTCACCCCCATCTCAGTCCAGTTCCAATACTATTTTGGTCCAAATTATTATTTTTGGCGGGAATCGTGAGCCATTTCTATATACCCGTCATACCACCTAATTCCGTCTTTATCCTCAATTAAATTAACCTGTCATCAAAACTAGAATAATTCTAGAGAATTATGATCTATTGAGAACCAGAAATTATATAAAAAAAAATATATATATATATAAAAAAAATAATTTTCGCAAATTTAAATGTGGATTGACGTGGGGTTTGATGGTCCCAAGGCTGGTGATCCGCCATTTTGAATACAAGGGTTTTTTTTTGTGTGTTTTTTTTCGTCAATAAATTTGCCCCTTTTTGCTACTTAAACCTGCAGTTTTTTTTAGTTTATTGTATAAACAGAAATACAGCTGTATCTGATGATACACTACAGTTAGTCTACAAATGCATTATCAACGGGGGTAGAGACACGTCACGAAAACAGACCAACAGATATTCAACAGGGAGGCTAACGGTTATTGAATAGGGGGAGTAGGGATATTACCCCCCCTCTTAAACCACCCCCCTCTTAAACCAGCACCCCCCCAGCAACAGGTACTAACAACAACAGGTCAAAGGGTCATTCAAGGTCACGACAGGTATGATACACAATGAGGAGGGGGGGAGAGGGGGGAAGACCTTTTAATAGTGTAAACTGCTGTTGTTGCAACAAGCAGAACAAAGCAGAAAGGGGGGGAGGGGTAGAGGGGAGGGGTAAAGGAGGGGAGGGGTTGAGGGGAGGAGGGGTGGGGGTGTTCATGGAGGGGAGGGGGTGTTTTGGAGAGGAGGGGGGGGGAGGGGAGGGTGAAGGAGGGAGGGGAAGAGGAGGGGAAGGGGCGGGGGGGGTTCGAGCAGGTGCGAGGCCAGACGAACCCGTCATGCACAGAGAGAGAGAGAGAGAGAGAGAGCGAGAGAGAGCGGATAGAGATAGAGAGAGAGAGAGAAGAGGAGATAGAGAGAGAGAGAGAGATGGCGGGTTTCCCCCGAGAGTATAAACCCTTTGTTAAACATCACACATAAGAGTATAAACCCCGTTAAACCCCACACATGAGAGTATAAACCCTTTGTTAAACATCACACATAAGAGTATAAACCCCGTTAAACCCCACACATGAGAGTATAAACCCTTTGTTAAACATCACACATAAGAGTATAAACCCCGTTAAACCCCACACATGAGAGTATAAACCCTTTGTTAAACATCACACATAAGAGTATAAACCCCGTTAAACCCCACACATGAGAGTATAAACCCTTTGTTAAACATCACACATAAGAGTATAAACCCCGTTAAACCCCACACATGAGAGTATAAACCCTTTGTTAAACATCACACATAAGAGTATAAACCCCGTTAAACCCCACACATGAGAGTATAAACCCTTTGTTAAACATCACACATAAGAGTATAAACCCCGTTAAACCCCACACATGAGAGTATAAACCCTTTGTTAAACATCACACATAAGAGTATAAACCCCGTTAAACCCCACACATGAGAGTATAAACCCTTTGTTAAACATCACACATAAGAGTATAAACCCCGTTAAACCCCACACATGAGAGTATAAACCCTTTGTTAAACATCACACATAAGAGTATAAACCCCGTTAAACCCCACACATGAGAGTATAAACCCTTTGTTAAACATCACACATAAGAGTATAAACCCCGTTAAACCCCACACATGAGAGTATAAACCCTTTGTTAAACATCACACATAAGAGTATAAACCCCGTTAAACCCCACACATGAGAGTATAAACCCTTTGTTAAACATCACACATAAGAGTATAAACCCCGTTAAACCCCACACATGAGAGTATAAACCCTTTGTTAAACATCACACATAAGAGTATAAACCCCGTTAAACCCCACACATGAGAGTATAAACCCTTTGTTAAACATCACACATAAGAGTATAAACCCCGTTAAACCCCACACATGAGAGTATAAACCCTTTGTTAAACATCACACATAAGAGTATAAACCCCGTTAAACCCCACACATGAGAGTATAAACCCTTTGTTAAACATCACACATAAGAGTATAAACCCCGTTAAACCCCACACATGAGAGTATAAACCCTTTGTTAAACATCACACATAAGAGTATAAACCCCGTTAAACCCCACACATGAGAGTATAAACCCTTTGTTAAACATCACACATAAGAGTATAAACCCCGTTAAACCCCACACATGAGAGTATAAACCCTTTGTTAAACATCACACATAAGAGTATAAACCCCGTTAAACCCCACACATGAGAGTATAAACCCTTTGTTAAACATCACACATAAGAGTATAAACCCCGTTAAACCCCACACATGAGAGTATAAACCCTTTGTTAAACATCACACATAAGAGTATAAACCCCGTTAAACCCCACACATGAGAGTATAAACCCTTTGTTAAACATCACACATAAGAGTATAAACCCCGTTAAACCCCACACATGAGAGTATAAACCCTTTGTTAAACATCACACATAAGAGTATAAACCCCGTTAAACCCCACACATGAGAGTATAAACCCTTTGTTAAACATCACACATAAGAGTATAAACCCCGTTAAACCCCACACATGAGAGTATAAACCCTTTGTTAAACATCACACATAAGAGTATAAACCCCGTTAAACCCCACACATGAGAGTATAAACCCTTTGTTAAACATCACACATAAGAGTATAAACCCCGTTAAACCCCACACATGAGAGTATAAACCCTTTGTTAAACATCACACATAAGAGTATAAACCCCGTTAAACCCCACACATGAGAGTATAAACCCTTTGTTAAACATCACACATAAGAGTATAAACCCCGTTAAACCCCACACATGAGAGTATAAACCCTTTGTTAAACATCACACATAAGAGTATAAACCCCGTTAAACCCCACACATGAGAGTATAAACCCTTTGTTAAACATCACACATAAGAGTATAAACCCCGTTAAACCCCACACATGAGAGTATAAACCCTTTGTTAAACATCACACATAAGAGTATAAACCCCGTTAAACCCCACACATGAGAGTATAAACCCTTTGTTAAACATCACACATAAGAGTATAAACCCCGTTAAACCCCACACATGAGAGTATAAACCCTTTGTTAAACATCACACATAAGAGTATAAACCCCGTTAAACCCCACACATGAGAGTATAAACCCTTTGTTAAACATCACACATAAGAGTATAAACCCCGTTAAACCCCACACATGAGAGTATAAACCCTTTGTTAAACATCACACATAAGAGTATAAACCCCGTTAAACCCCACACATGAGAGTATAAACCCTTTGTTAAACATCACACATAAGAGTATAAACCCCGTTAAACCCCACACATGAGAGTATAAACCCTTTGTTAAACATCACACATAAGAGTATAAACCCCGTTAAACCCCACACATGAGAGTATAAACCCTTTGTTAAACATCACACATAAGAGTATAAACCCCGTTAAACCCCACACATGAGAGTATAAACCCTTTGTTAAACATCACACATAAGAGTATAAACCCCGTTAAACCCCACACATGAGAGTATAAACCCTTTGTTAAACATCACACATAAGAGTATAAACCCCGTTAAACCCCACACATGAGAGTATAAACCCTTTGTTAAACATCACACATAAGAGTATAAACCCCGTTAAACCCCACACATGAGAGTATAAACCCTTTGTTAAACATCACACATAAGAGTATAAACCCCGTTAAACCCCACACATGAGAGTATAAACCCTTTGTTAAACATCACACATAAGAGTATAAACCCCGTTAAACCCCACACATGAGAGTATAAACCCTTTGTTAAACATCACACATAAGAGTATAAACCCCGTTAAACCCCACACATGAGAGTATAAACCCTTTGTTAAACATCACACATAAGAGTATAAACCCCGTTAAACCCCACACATGAGAGTATAAACCCTTTGTTAAACATCACACATAAGAGTATAAACCCCGTTAAATCTAAACATATTAGTGTACTTACGTTAAACCTCGTTTCTCAACGAGATGCTGAAAACTATAATGATATACAATACCGTAGGTTATATAGCGAACTTATATATATATATATATATATTATATATATATATATATTATATATATATATATAATATATATATATATATTATATATATATGCGTGTGTGTGTGTGTGTATGCGTATGTATGTATATATCTGTGTATGTGATTGTATATGTATGTATATATTGATATGTATATGTACGTTATGTATATGTACTTGTATGGGCGTTTATGTATATATATATATATATATATATATATATATATATATATATATATATATATATGAAAGGATGGGCTATTCTTCGTGTGTGTCTCCTGGCGCTTCATCGCTACCGCGGGAAACAGCGATTATGTATAGTATATATATATATATATATATATATATATATATATATATATATATATATATATATATATATAATCAAGGGGGGGGCGGGGGGGGGGGCGTACAAACAAGCCGAACTTTAAACAATTGGAACAGCTGATGCGGGCCTGGGGGGGGGGGAGGGGGGCAGGTGAGGGCTGCACCTGCCCACCCCCCCACCCTCCCTCCCTCCAGCACCAGCTGCCGCTCTCTGCCCACCACCTGCACACACACACACACACACACACACACACACACACATACACACACACACGTCATATACACATTCAGAGGTCATATACATACATCCAGGTCATATACACACGTCATATACACATTCAGAGGTCATATATATACATCCAGGTCATATACACACGTCATATACACATTCAGAGGTCATATGTATATACATCCAGGTCATATACACACGTCATATGCACATTCAGAGGTCACATATACATCCAGGTCATATACACACGTCATATACACATTCAGAGGTCATATACATACATCCAGGTCATATACACACGTCATATACACATTCAGAGGTCATATACATACATCCAGGTCATATACACACGTCATATACACATTCAGAGGTCATATGTATATACATCCAGGTCATATACACACGTCATATGCACATTCAGAGGTCACATATACATCCAGTTCATATACACACGTCATATACACATTCAGAGGTCATATATATACATCCAGGTCATATACACACGTCATATACACATTCAGAGGTCATATATATACATCCAGGTCATATACACACGTCATATACACATTCAGAGGTCATATATATACATCCAGGTCATATACACACGTCATATACACATTCAGAGGTCATATATATACATCCAGGTCATATACACACGTCATATACACATTCAGAGGTCATATATATACATCCAGGTCATATACACACGTCATATACACATTCAGAGGTCATATATATACATCCAGGTCATATACACACGTCATATACACATTCAGAGGTCATATATATACATCCAGTTCATATACACACGTCATATACACATTCAGAGGTCATATATATACATCCAGGTCATATACACACGTCATATACACATTCAGAGGTCACATATACATCCAGTTCATATACACACGTCATATACACATTCAGAGGTCATATATATACATCCAGGTCATATACACACGTCATATACACATTCAGAGGTCATATACATACATCCAGGTCATATACACACGTCATATACACATTCAGAGGTCATATGTATATACATCCAGGTCATATACACACGTCATATGCACATTCAGAGGTCACATATACATCCAGTTCATATACACACGTCATATACACATTCAGAGGTCATATATATACATCCAGGTCATATACACACGTCATATACACATTCAGAGGTCATATATATACATCCAGGTCATATACACACGTCATATACACATTCAGAGGTCATATATATACATCCAGGTCATATACACACGTCATATACACATTCAGAGGTCATATATATACATCCAGGTCATATACACACGTCATATACACATTCAGAGGTCATATATATACATCCAGGTCATATACACACGTCATATACACATTCAGAGGTCATATATATACATCCAGTTCATATACACACGTCATATACACATTCAGAGGTCATATATATACATCCAGGTCATATACACACGTCATATACACATTCAGAGGTCACATATACATCCAGTTCATATACACACGTCATATACACATTCAGAGGTCATATATATACATCCAGGTCATATACACACGTCATATACACATTCAGAGGTCATATACATACATCCAGGTCATATACACACGTCATATACACATTCAGAGGTCATATGTATATACATCCAGGTCATATACACACGTCATATGCACATTCAGAGGTCACATATACATCCAGTTCATATACACACGTCATATACACATTCAGAGGTCATATATATACATCCAGGTCATATACACACGTCATATACACATTCAGAGGTCATATATATACATCCAGGTCAGCCACAGAACACGAGCCAGACTGGTTCTGACCTGACCTTGAGAACCAGTTGGACTAGTTAGAGTGACGTCATCCCCTCGTTAGTCACAAACTACCATCCCCCCACCCAACCCCCCCCCCCTTAGTGTCTAAAAGCCTTAACTACCCAATCGCCTCGTTACAAAAACAAAGGGGGGCAAGGGGGCCCTTAATTAAGTCCAGCTGACTCCTTCCCCCCCCCACCCCTTTTGTCTAAATCCCTTTAATTAATAAATAATAAATAAAGCAATAAAAAAATTATTAATGAATAACAGAAATTAAGGAACCAGTCTTAAATTTACATAATTTTTTTTAATAATTTTTTTTTCGACTAATAAATAAAAGGCGTTGAGAAACCAGTTTTAAATCTACATAAATTTCTTTATATAAATAGTCAGAATTGGTTAGTCATAAATTGGTTAATTAATTGGTTAATAGTCAGAATAAATTGGTTAATTAGTCGACAAAGTCATGTGTTCATCTTGGGTCATTCTGTCTTAATAACCGACCCGTTTCTTCTTAATTAACATAAGCGTTAATCGTCTTAATTATATGCATATTAATGAGGTGAGGGCAATTTATACATTAAAAACTTAAATATATATATATATATATATATATATATATATATATATATATATATATATATATATATATATATATATATATTCCTATTAGTCCACGGGGGAAAATGAAACACAAGTTGCCAAGTGCACTTTCGTGTCATAATCACATCATCATCAGGGGAGACACAAGAGAGAAATATAACAGTCAGTTGATATACAACGAAGAGACGAAGCTACGACGCCATTTGGTACGACCCTTGACCACGACGGTATATACGACCCTTGACCACGACGGTATATACGACCCTTGACCACGACGGTATATACGACCCTTGACCACGACGGTATATATACGACCCTTGACCACGACGGTATATACGACCCTTGACCACGACGGTATATACGACCCTTGACCACGACGGTATATACGACCCTTGACCACGACGGTATATACGACCCTTGACCACGACGGTATATACGACCCTTGACCACGACGGTATATACGACCCTTGACCACGACGGTATATACGACCCTTGACCACGACGGTATATACGACCCTTGACCACGACGGTATATACGACCCTTGACCACGACGGTATATACGACCCTTGACCACGACGGTATGTACGACCCTTGACCACGACGGTATATACGACCCTTGACCACTATGACCTGACCTTTGACCTGACCCCCCCTAAGTTGTTCTTCAAAGGGTCGTATACCGATGTTCTCAAAGGATGTTCACACTTGTTCTTTCCCAACCAATTATTTATCTACACACATCACGCCACGCGATATCTGTTCATGAAGAACATCCTGTTCTTCATCATGAACCAGAAAGAACTCCGTTAACAAGAAGAAACATTATCTACATGTACGAGAAGAACACATATATACACACACACCTTCCCATCGCTGCATGAAGAACACTCGCATAACACACACCATGAAGAACATTTCCCACCTTGTTCTGAGCCATGGTATACCAAACTCCATGAAGAACACTCGCATAACACACACCATGAAGAACATTTCCCACCTTGTTCTGAGACATGGTATACCAAACCCCACTGTGTTATCTCGGGAAGAACAAACATATATATCTGTTCTATGTCGGCAGACGAGATGTAATCACCCTGTTCTCTAATGATCACCCTGTTCTCTTAACGGGCTGATGAACACTTCAATAAAGGAAATAACAAAGGAGAGAGAGAGACAGCGTTGCCAACTTGTTCTTCTAGTTTTTGTTCTTCTCTCTCCCTCGTGTTCTCGACAGCGGTGTTCTTGCGTGGCATCAATCTGTTCTTCAAATATCATTGTTCTCCCCTCTCTCTCTCTCTCTCTCTCTCTCTCTCTCTCTCTCTCTCTCTCTTGTGTGTGTTTTAGCCACTGTTTTCACGTGCTATATAAATCGTAACTGGCAACCCCGTGCTATATAAATTCTAATGGGTTTATGCTATATAAATGGTAATTGGTTATATCATACTATATAAATTCTAATGGGTTTATGCTATATAAATGGTAATTGGTTATATCATGCTATATAAATTCTACTGGGTAGTTGGTTGTATATGCTATATACATCGAGGGAGGTTCATGCTATATAAACACAAAAAGTCTTAATATATAAATTTTGATTGATTCACCCTATATGAAACTTGATTACTTCATACTATATAAATTGTAAATGGGTCTCATATGCTATATAAATCCAAACTGGATCATGGTATATAAATCATATTCGGTTATGTCATGCTATACAAATTCCAACTAACTCATACTATACAAACAATAACAGGTTACATGCTATATACATCAGACATGATTCCCGCTATAGAGCGTTTCTCCCATTTTCTATGAATCCTACATGGCATAATCTTCATTGCAAAGATTAATTCATACTAATCAAAATCCTGTTTTTCCAATCTTAATTGATCGCCAGAATTAATTAAATTCCTTGTATCTTAACATATTCATGAATATCTAACGCATGGATTCTCTTACGAAAAACGAGGTGGGTGTGATTCAAACTGATGCTGAACTCACATTCAGTTCGTAACCGAAAGTGTGTGTTCAAATAGATGCTCAACTCACATCCAGTTCGTAACCGAACGTGTGTGTGTGTGTGTGTGTGTGTATGTGTGTGGAAATGCAATCCTATACAAATGTCTATCAATTTTCCAACAGCTGTGCTCTCTCTCTCTCTCTCTCTCTCTCTCTCTCTCTTACTTGCCACGTATTCCCTGCGTGTCGTAGAAGGCGACTAAAAGGGGAGGGAGCTGAGGGGGGCTGGAAATCCTCCCCTCTCAATTTTTTTTTTAAACATTCCAAATGAAGGAACAGAGAAGGGGGCCAAGTGAGGATATTCCCTCAAAGGCTCAGTCCTCTGTTCTCAACGCTACCTTGCTAACGCGGGAAATGGCGAATATGTATGAAAGAAAAAAAAAAAAAAAAAAAAAAAAATATATATATATATATATATATATATATATATATATATATATTGGAAAGGATCACAATTTTGCGCGTGATTAAGATATTCCTATGAGTCCACGGGGGGGAAAATGAAACACGAAAAGTTCCCAAGTGCACTTTCGTGTAATAATCACATCATCAGGGGAGACACAAGAGAGGAATATAACAGTCTCCCCTGATGATGTGATTATTACACGAGAGTGCACTTGGGAACTTTTCGTGTTTCATTTCATATATATATATATATATATATATATATATATATATATATATATATATATATATATATACCAAAGATTCCCAGGAATATTCCTGTCCAGTGGGGAATATTTGCCTGGTATTCTGTGTTGTGTGTAGTAAGCGAGGGCGTCCAGACTTCCCCCTGCTGAACCACTCCTTCCCAAGTGGTTATGACTGTATGCCAGTCACGTCTGTGCCATCTGGCACGCAGGTGGTGGGCCAGATGGTGAGCTCAGCTACCACTGGAGATAATGTGGTGGTGGGTGTGGTGATGGGGGGTGGGTTTAGCTACCACTGGATACTGTGGTATGGTTTGGCTACCACTGGAGATAATGTGGTGGGTGTGATGGTGTTGGCTACCACTGGAGATAATGTGGTGGGTGTGACGAGTTTGACCACAACTGGAGACAATATGGTGGGTTCAGCTACCACTGGAGATAATGTGGTGGGTATTGTGGGTTTGGCTACCACTGGAGATAACGTAGTGGGTGTGATCACCACTGGAGATAACGTAGTGGGTATTGTGGGTTTGGCTACCACTGGAGATAACGTAGTGGGTGTGATCACCACTGGAGATAACGTAGTGGGTATTGTGGGTCTGGCTACCACTGGAGATAACGTAGTGGGTGTGATCACCACTGGAGATAACGTAGTGGGTATTGTGGGTTTGGCTACCACTGGAGATAATGTAGTGGGTGTGATCACCACTGGAGATAACGTAGTGGGTATTGTGGGTTTGGCTACCACTGGAGATAATGTAGTGGGTGTGATCACCACTGGAGATAACGTAGTGGGTATTGTGGGTTTGGCTACCACTGGAGATAATGTAGTGGGTGTGATCACCACTGGAGATAACGTAGTGGGTATTGTGGGTTTGGCTACCACTGGAGATAATGTAGTGGGTGTGATCACCACTGGAGATAACGTAGTGGGTATTGTGGGTTTGGCTACCACTGGAGATAATGTAGTGGGTGTGATCACCACTGGAGATAACGTAGTGGGTATTGTGGGTTTGGCTACCACTGGAGATAACGTAGTGGGTGTGATCACCACTGGAGATAACGTAGTGGGTATTGTGGGTTTGGCTACCACTGGAGATAACGTAGTGGGTGTGATCACCACTGGAGATAACGTAGTGGGTATTGTGGGTTTGGCTACCACTGGAGATAACGTAGTGGGTGTGATCACCACTGGAGATAACGTAGTGGGTATTGTGGGTTTGGCTACCACTGGAGATAATGTAGTGGGTGTGATCACCACTGGAGATAACGTAGTGGGTATTGTGGGTTTGGCTACCACTGGAGATAATGTAGTGGGTGTGATCACCACTGGAGATAACGTAGTGGGTATTGTGGGTTTGGCTACCACTGGAGATAACGTAGTGGGTGTGAT
>NC_092272.1:1747715-1750215 GCF_036320965.1 Panulirus ornatus | reverse complement strand
ATCTCCCCACACAGGTTACAATCTCTGGGGTGATCCCCCCACACAGGTTACAATCTCTGGGGTCATCTCCCCACACAGGTTACGATCTCTGGGGTGATCCCCCCACACAGGTTAACTGTTGCCTTCCCCAGCCACTATCTACTCGGTCATGGGCGTTATCTATCTAAGCAACAGACCCACACGTGTATAAACGACTGAGGCATTTAATTCCACCACTACACCCCCCCTCCTTCCTTCCCCCAGAGAAAACGACACGTATATAAACGACTAGGCCATTTAAATTCCCCCTCCTTCCCCAGAGAAAATGACACATATAAACGACTAGGCCATTTAAATTCCCCCTTCTTCCCCCACAGAAAACGACACATGTAAACGACGAGGCCATTTAAATTCCCCTCCTCCCCCTCCCCAACAGAAAACGACGTATATAAACGACTAGGCCATTTAAATTCCCCTCCTCCCTCTCCCCAACAGAAAACGACGTATATAAACGACTAGGCCATTTAAATTCCCTTCCTCCCCCCCAGAAAACGACACGTATATAAACGACTAGGCCATTTAAATTCCCCCTCCTTCTCCCCCCCACAGAAAACGACACGTATATAAACGACTCGGCCATTTAAATTCCCCCTTTCTTCCCCCCCACAGAAAACGACGAATCAAAGTTAATATATACTTAAAACTTTACTTAAACCTTTAAATTACATATGAGGTAATGAGGCCATATTAAAACTGTCTTAATGAGAAATTTAAATGCTTAAATGAGCTGATGATTTTGCTACTGGAAAGGATTATATATATATATATATATATATATATATATATATATATATATATATATATATATATATATATATATATATAAGAGCTGGCCACCGTGTATTAAGATTAATTTAATGTTTATGTCTAACCCAGGGCCACACTGACCCTCTGGCCACACGCTCATCCGTGGCCACACACACACACACCCTGGCCACACACAGACCCCCCCCTGGCCACACACACACACACCCTGGTTATTCTGACCCCCTGGCCACATTCACTCTGGCCACACGCTCCTCCGTGGCCACATACACTCCTGGCCACACGCTCATCTGTGGCCATACACAACGTCTGGCCACAATGATCCCTTAGCCAAATCTACCCCTGGCCACACGCCCATCCATGGCCACACACACCCCCCACCTCTTTCTCGACTAGAGCCACACATCCCCCCCACCCCTTCATCGTAAGGGCCAGACAACCCCATCTTCTTGGCCATATGGCCACTTCACACCCCCCTCACCGTGACCATTCCCCCCTCCCATTCCTCCCCTTCCCTCCCCCTTCTCCTGTGGCCACGCCCCTTACATCTAACATCCTGTGTCCTTGTGATAGCTAGAGCATGACGGGGGGGGGGGGGTGGAGGGGTCTGCATGACAACCCCCCCACCCAACACCCCCCCAACACCCCTTCCCCCTTCCCCTCCTCCCCATCACGCACCTTGACAGTAGACCACCCCAGAAACCATCACCATCACCCCCCACCCCCCTTCCTTCCCCCTTCCCCTCCTCCCCATCACGCACCTTGACAGTAGACCACCCCAGAAACCATCACCATCACCCCCCTTCCTTCCCCCTTCCCCATCACGCACCTTGACAGTAGACCACCCCAGAAACCATCACCATCAACACCCCCCCGTTCCTTCCCCTCCTCCCCATCACGCACCTTGACAGTAGACCACCCCAGAAACCATCACCATCACCCCCCCACCCCCCTTCCTTCCCCCTTCCCCCCCTTCCCCATCACGCACCTTGACAGTAGACCACCCCAGAAACCATCACCCCCCACCCCCCTTCCTTCCCCCTTCCCCATCACGCACCTTGACAGTAGACCACCCCAGAAACCATCACCATCACCCCCCACCCCCCTTCCTTCCCCCTTCCCCATCACGCACCTTGACAGTAGACCACCCCAGAAACCATCACCATCACCTCCCACCCCCCTTCCTTCCCCCTTCCCCATCACGCACCTTGACAGTAGACCACCCCAGAAACCATCACCATCACCCCCCACCCCCCTTCCTTCCCCCTTCCCCATCACGCACCTTGACAGTAGACCACCCCAGAAACCATCACCATCACCCCCCCCTCTTCCTTCCCCCTTCCCCATCACGCACCTTGACAGTAGACCACCCCAGAAACCATCACCATCACCTCCCACCCCCCTTCCTTCCCCCTTCCCCCCCTTCCCCATCACGCACCTTGACAGTAGACCACCCCAGAAACCATCACCATCACCCCCACCCCCCCTTCCTTCCCCCTTCCCCCTTCCCCATCACGCACCTTGACAGTAGACCACCCCAGAAACCATCACCATCACCCCCCACCCCCCTTCCTTCCCCCTTCCCCCTTCCCCATCACGCACCTTGACAGTAGACCACCCCAGAAACCATCACCATCACCATCACCCCCCTTCCTTCCCCCTTCCCCCCTCCCCATCACGCACCTTGACAGTAGAC
>NC_092272.1:1725215-1742715 GCF_036320965.1 Panulirus ornatus | reverse complement strand
TTTGGACCAAAAACGTTTTCCTAAAAATTTTAAAAGCTAAAAAAAAAAAAAATTTACCAAAAAAATATGTCCAAAGTCTGAAAGCTAAAGAGAGAGAGAGGGAGGAAAGAAAACGGATAAAGGGAGGGAAAAAATTTGAAAGAAAATGGGGACGGGGGAGGAGATGTGGTCCAGTGATCTGAAGTGTTTCGTGAGGGATTAGCCAGTCTCTTCCGGGATTAGGGAGGATTAGGGAGGATTAGGGAGGGACAAACAAGGGAGGGGGGAGGGGGGATTAGGAAGGGGGAAGGGGGGAGACAGGGAGGAGAGGGGAAGGGAAGGGGAAGGGGAAGGGGGCGGTTATACCCTGGTTGAGGTATGCGGGTCTGGCATACCACGATGTATGGGGGGGGGGGGGGGGAGGGTCGATGAGGAGGAGGGGGGGGTTAAGGGGGAGGGGTAGGGGGGGGGCTGGGAGGGGGAGGGGGAGAGGGGGGGGTTCGACTCTCACAGTCCCGGGGGGGAGGGGGGTCGAAGCCAACCCCCCCCCTTCCCCCCTCTCTCCACACCCCTCTCTCTCTCTCTCTCTCTCTCTCTCTCTCTCTCTCTCTCTCTCTCTCTCTCTCTCTCTTTTCCAAGCCATCCCTCACCAACACACACACACACACACACACACATATACAAATACATATCAACACGCACACACACACACATACATACATATACATACACACATATACAGACCATATACATACATACAGGGTTACTATATACATCGCTGCCTACAGTAAGGTGGCGTTGTATTCGCTGTAGTTCGGGAGATAAATACAGTCTGAGTCTGGATAATGTGGGGCGCCTCTCCACCATCAGCTCTGAGGAGGGAGGGATCCCATGTCCCATTGTTCCTAGTGCTAGACCACATTAACCTCGGACGTGTGGTGTGTGTGTGTGTGTGTGTGTTGGGGAGAGAGGGAGGTAGGTGAAGGGGAGGGAAGAAGGAAAGGGGAGAGGGGAGAGGATGGGGAGATTACCCACGCTTGGTCAACTGGGGAGACAACATATACATTACACCTTTGACGGTGGCCACTGATGGTATATACGACCCTTGACCACGACGGTATATACGACCCTTGAGCTCAAGGGTCGTATATACCGTCGTGGTCAAGGGTCGTATATACCGCGTGGTCAAGGGTCGTATATACCGTCGTGGTCAAGGTCGTATATACCGTCGTGGTCAAGGGTCGTACTATACCATCGTGGTCAAGGGTCGTATATACCGTCGTGGTCAAGGGTCTGTATATACCATCGTGGTCAAGGGTCGTATTATACCGTCGTGTCAAGGGTCGTATATACCGTTGTGGTCAAGGGTTTCGATAACCACGGGTCAAGGGTCGTATATACCGTGTGGTCAAGGGTCTATATACCGTTGTGGTCAAGGTCGTATATACCGTCGTGTCCAAGGGTCGTATATACCGTCGTGGTCAAGGGTCGTATTACGATGTGGTCAAGGGTCGTATATACCATCGTGGTCAAGGGTCGTATATACCGTCGTGGTCAAGGGTCGTATATACCGTCGTGGTCAAGGGTCGTATATACCGTCGTGGTCAAGGGTCGTATATACCGTCGTGGTCAAGGGTCGTATATACGTCGTGGTCAAGGGTCGTATATACCGTCGTGGTACAAGGTGTATATACCGTCGTGTCAAGGGTCGTATATACCGTCTATATATATATATATATCTTAAAGTTATCCAAGATGGCCATCTGGGGGGGGGGGGAAACCAGACCACAGTTGTGAAATTATCATAATTATCATCTCCCCCCTCCTCTTCCCCTCCCCCTTTTACCCCCCCCTCCCCCACCACCTCCTCCAAGTCCCCCTTCGCGTGATAATTCGCCGGGGGGGGGGGGAATGATTTGCGTTCCGGTGGCCGAACGCCGCGTTATACGCAGTGCGTATATGTGCGTCTCTCTCTCTCTCTCTCTCTCTCTCTCTCTCTCTCTCTCTCTCTCTCTCTCTCTCTCTCTCACTTCTCTCTTACTCTCTCTCTCTCTCTCTTACTCTCTCTCTCTCACTTCTCTCTCTCTCTCTCTCTCTCTCTCTCTCTCTCTCTCTCTCTCTCTCTCACTTCTCTCTTACTTTCTCTCTCTCACTCTCACTTCTCTCTCTCTCTCTCTCTCTCTCTCTCTCTCTCTCTCTCTCACTTCTCTCTCTCTCTCTCACTTCTCTCTCTCTCTCTCTCTCTCTCTCTCTCTCTCTCTCACTTCTCTCTTACTGTCTCTCTCTCTCTCTCACTTCTCTCTCTCTCACTTCTCTCTCTCTCTCTCTCTCTCTCTCTCTCTCTCTCTCTCTCTCTCTCTCTCTCTCACATACGCCAGACATGAGCGTCTATCCTCACAAAGGGATGAGGGAGGGAGGGGGTGGGTGTGGGTGGGGGGTGTGAAACACATTTATAAAGGGGGGGGGTTCATGTGGGCTACCCCCCCCCCCAAGCAGGGGCCCCGTAGAGCAAAGGGGGGGGGAAAGGGGGAAGGGAAGGGGAAGGGAAGGGGGAAGGGAGGGAGGGAGGGAGGGAGGGAGGGAGGGACAGACAGACAGACAGACAGACAGACATATGGTGGGGGGCCCCCCCCTCGCCTCGACCCCCACCCCCATCCATTCATGGTATAATACAGGAGGGAGGGAGGGAGGGAGAGGGAGGGGGAGAGGGAGAGGGAGGGAGAGGGAGGGAGAGGGAGGGGGAGAGGGAGAGAGAGAGGGGGAGGTTCACCACTGACCAGTGGACTAGGCTGACTTCCCCTGGCGCGTCAAATAGATGTTGTGTCCACACATGGTGGTTTGAGGGGAGGGGGGGAGATGAGATGACGACCCCCCCACACCCCCCTGAGCCACAGAGAGGGGGGGAGGGGAGGGAGGTTTTTTTTTTTGGAGGTGGCGTCCAGGTGGTCTACTGGAGGGAGGGAGGGAGGGAGGGAGGGAGGGAGGGAGGGAGGGGGGAGGGTGGGGGAGGGAGGGAAGGGGGAGGGAGGGAGGGAAGGACCACCAGTGTGTGTGTGTGTGTGTGTGTGTGTGTGTGTGTGTGTGTGTGTGTACACCACCCCTCCCCTCCTCTTCCCTCCTCCCTCCTCCCCCCGTATACTTCCCAGGCGTTGCTACCCTCCCCTCCCCAGAGATCTGGGGAGGGGAGGAATACAGTGAAACACACACACACACACACACACACACACACACATACACACACACACACACACACACACACACACACACACAATGTGGAAGGTAGACAAAGTTCACTTCCACCACCACTTCTACCCTCCTCCCTCCCTCCCTCCTTTAACCACCCCTTCCCTCCACCCACCCCTCCACCCCTTGCAAATACACGGCAGGTCCCCCCCCCCCCCGGGCCCGTCATGCACCACGGCCCGCTGGCTCCGTGCATGTGACCTCACTGCCACACACCACCACACAACACAACAATAATAATAATAATAATAATAATAATAATAATAATAATAATAATAATAATAATAACGGGACATAGCAATTAAGATCTGTTGTAATTAACAACACTAATGATCAAGATGGGGGTAATGAGGCAATTAAGACCTGTGGTTTTCCCTCCCTCCCTCTAATGGGTGGGTTCCCTCCCTCCCTTCCTCTAATGGTTGGGTTCCCTCCCTCCCTCTAATGGGTGGGTTCCCTCCCTCTCTCTAATGGGTGGGTTCCCTCCTTCTCTCTAATGGGTGGGTTCCCTCCCTCCCTTCCTCTAATGGGTGGGTTCCCTCCCTCTCTTCTTCTAATGGGTGGGTTCCCTCCCTCCCTCTCTCTAATGGGTGCGTTCCCTCCCTCCCTTCCTCTAATGGTTGGGTTCCCTCCCTCCCTTCCTCGAATGGGTGGGTTCCCTCCCTCTAATGGTTGGGTTCCCTCCCTCTCTTCCTCTAATGGTTGGGTTCCCTCCCTCCCTTCCTCGAATGGGTGGGTTCCCTCCCTCCCTTCCTCTAATGGTTGGGTTCCCTCCCTCCCTCCCTCTAATGGGTGGGTTCCCTCCCTCCCTTCCTCTAATGGGTGGGTTCCCTCCCTCCCTCCCTCTAATGGGTGGGTTCCCTCCCTCTAATGGGTGGGTTCCCTCCCTCCCTCCCTCTAATGGGTGGGTTCCCTCCCTCCCTCCCTCTAATGGGTGGGTTCCCTCCCTCCCTCCCTCTAATGGGTGGGTTCCCTCCCTCTAATAATCTAAACCAATTTCCAAACTTTTTCTCCAACAGAATCTGAACCAATTTCCAAAATTTTTCCCCATAAAATCCAAACCAATTTCTATTTTTTTCCACAGGATCTAAACCAATTTCCAAATTTTCTTCTTTTCCCACAGAATCTAAACCAATTTCCAATTTTTTTTCTTTTTCGCCCACAGAATCTAAACCAATATCCAAATTTTCTTCTTTTTTTCCCACAGAATCTAAACTAATTTCCAATCTTTTTTTCTTTTTCTCCCACAGAATCTAAACCAATATCCAAATTTTCTTCTTTTTTTCTCACAGAACCTAAACCAATTTCCAATCTTTTTTCTTTTTCTCCCACAGAATCTACACCAATTTCCAAATTTTCTTCTTTTAATTTCCACAGAATCTAAACCAATCTCCATTTCTTTTTCTTTTTTTTCCTCATCTTTCCTTCTTCCGTATTTGACCTCTGTGATACGCCTTTCTAACACCTAGGAGATAAAAAAAAAAATTGGATTATCTATTAATTTTTCCCCATAAAAATTTGGATTTTCTCTTCTTTCCAATGTGGGTTTCGTCTCTGCCTCTACAATAATACAACTCCGCCCCCCACCTACCCCCCTCCCCCCTTTCAGAGTCCGGTAGTGTGGGTTACCTACTCATGTGTCCTCATTAATTCCCCCCCCTCTCCCCCCTCTCTCATTTCTTCCCTCATTATCCCTCGTCTCGTGATATGAGATGACCTCTGATTGGGGGGGTGGGTCATGGATTTGACCCCAGTCATGTCAATCATTGTATACGATAACACACACACACATACACACACACACACACACACACACACACACACACACAGACACACACACACACACACACACATACACACACACACACACACACACACACACACACACACACACACATAAACACACACACACACATACACACACACACACACACACACACACACACACACACATACACACACACATAAACACACACACACACACACACACACATACACACACACACACACACACACACACACACACATATCATATATAAATAAATAAATAAATAAATAAATATATATATATATATATATATATATATATATATATATATATATATATATATATATATATATACATATAAACTACCCATACCACTACATTAATACCATATCTACTACAACCATCCACCCTTCACAATAACAACCTAAATTACTACGACCACTACAATATTGTCGTCACCACTACAGTAACAACTACAACCAAACTCCCCACACTACAACAGCCAACAACAGTAGATACAACAGCCAACAACAGTAGATACAACAGCCAACAACAGTAGATACAACAGCCAACAACAGTAGATACATCAGCCAACAACAGTAGATACATCAGCCAACAACAGTAGATACAACAGCCAACAACAGTAGATACATCAGCCAACAACAGTAGATACAACAGCCAACAACAGTAAATACAACAGCCAACAACAGTAAATACATCAGCCAACAACAGTAGATACAACAGCCAACAACAGTAAATACATCAGCCAACAACAGTAGATACAACAGGAACAGAAGTACGATGATGGTGGGGGAGGGAGGGAGGGAGGGAGGGGGGAGGGGGGTACTGTGATTACCCGGATGAGGGGGAGGGGAGAGTGGGGAGGGGAGGGGGGAGGGGAGAGTGGGGAGGGGAGGAGGAGGGGGGTGATGGTCAGGAGGGAGTGAGAGGGAGGGAGAGGGAGGGAGGGAGGGAGGGGAGGGGTTGTGGTAGTGGTGTCTAGGATCACTCCACCCTCCCCTCCCCTCCCTCCCTCCCTCCCCTCCCCACCCCTCACCCTGGCCGCTACGCAACGCTGCTTCCAAATAGTCCCTGCACACCTGGCCCCACTAAACCCCCCTTCCCCTCACCCCCCACCTCCCCTCGACGGTACGACCACCTTAGATACGACGGTACGACCACTTAGGTACGACGGTACGACCACTTAGGTACGACGGTACGACCACCATAGGTACGACGTACGACCACCTTAGATACGACGGTACGACCACCATAGGTACGACGGTACGACCACTTAGGTACGACGGTACGACCACCTTAGATACGACGGTACGACCACCTTAGATACGACGGTACGACCACTTAGGTACGACGGTACGACCACCATAGGTACGACGGTACGACCACCTTAGATACGACGGTACGACCACCTTAGATACGACGGTACGACCACCTTAGGTACGACGGTACGACCACCTTAGATACGACGGTACGACCACCTTAGATACGACGGTACGACCACCTTAGGTACGACGGTACGACCACCTTAGGTACGACGGTACGACCACCTTAGATACGACGGTACGACCACCTTAGATACGACGGTACGACCACTTAGGTACGACGGTACGACCACCATAGGTACGACGGTACGACCACCATAGGTACGACGGTACGACCACCTTAGATACGACGGTACGACCACTTAGGTACGACGGTACGACCACCATAGGTACGACGGTACGACCACCTTAGATACGACGGTACGACCACCTTAGATACGACGGTACGACCACCTTAGGTACGACGGTACGACCACCTTAGGTACGACGGTACGACCACCTTAGCTACGACGGTACGACCACCTTAGGTACGACGGTACGACCACCTTAGATACGACGGTACGACCACTTAGGTACGACGGTACGACACCTTAGATACGACGGTACGACCACTTAGGTACGACGGTACGACCACTTAGGTACGACGGTACGACCACCATAGGTACGACGGTACGACCACCTTAGATACGACGGTACGACCACCTTAGATACGACGGTACGACCACCATAGGTACGACGGTACGACCACCATAGGTACGACGGTACGACCACCTTAGATACGACGGTACGACCACCTTAGATACGACGGTACGACCACTTAGGTACGACGGTACGACCACCATAGGTACGACGTACGACCACCTTAGATACGACGGTACGACCACCATAGGTACGACGGTACGACACCTTAGGTACGACGGTACGACCACTTAGGTACGACGGTACGACCACCATAGGTACGACGGTACGACCACCTTAGATACGACGGTACGACCACCTTAGATACGACGGTACGACCACCTTAGATACGACGGTACGACCACCTTAGATACGACGGTACGACCACCTTAGATACGACGGTACGACCACCTTAGATACGACGGTACGACCACCTTAGATACGACGGTACGACCACCATAGGTACGACGTACGACCACCTTAGATACGACGGTACGACCACCATAGGTACGACGGTACGACCACCATAGGTACGACGGTACGACCACCTTAGATACGACGGTACGACCACCATAGGTACGACGGTACGACCACCATAGGTACGACGGTACGACCACCATAGGTACGACGGTACGACCACCATAGGTACGACGGTACGACACCTTAGGTACGACGGTACGACCACCTTAGATACGACGGTACGACCACCTTAGATACGACGGTACGACCACCATAGGTACGACGGTACGACCACCATAGGTACGACGGTACGACCACCTTAGATACGACGGTACGACCACCTTAGATACGACGGTACGACCACCTTAGATACGACGGTACGACCACCTTAGATACGACGGTACGACCACCATAGGTACGACGGTACGACCACCATAGGTACGACGGTACGACCACCATAGGTACGACGGTACGACCACCATAGGTACGACGGTACGACACCTTAGATACGACGGTACGACCACTTAGGTACGACGGTACGACCACTTAGGTACGACGGTACGGACCACCTTAGGTACGACGGTACGACCACTTAGGTACGACGGTACGACCACTTAGGTACGACGGTACGACCACTTAGGTACGACGGTACGACCACTTAGGTACGACGGTACGACCACTTAGGTACGACGGTACGACCACTTAGGTACGACGGTACGACCACCATAGGTACGACGGTACGACCACCTTAGATACGACGGTACGACCACTTAGGTACGACGGTACGACCACTTAGGTACGACGGTACGACCACCTTAGGTACGACGGTACGACCACCTTAGATACGACGGTACGACCACCTTAGGTACGACGGTACGACCACCTTAGGTACGACGGTACGACCACTTAGGTACGACGGTACGACCACCATAGGTACGACGTACGACCACCTTAGATACGACGGTACGACCACCTTAGATACGACGGTACGACCACCTTAGATACGACGGTACGACCACCATAGGTACGACGGTACGACCACCATAGGTACGACGTACGACCACCTTAGATACGACGGTACGACCACCTTAGATACGACGGTACGACCACCTTAGGTACGACGGTACGACCACCTTAGATACGACGGTACGACCACCATAGGTACGACGGTACGACCACTTAGGTACGACGGTACGACCACCATAGGTACGACGGTACGACCACTTAGGTACGACGGTACGACCACCTTAGATACGACGGTACGACCACCTTAGGTACGACGGTACGACACCTTAGATACGACGGTACGACCACCTTAGATACGACGGTACGACCACCATAGGTACGACGGTACGACCACCTTAGGTACGACGGTACGACCACCATAGGTACGACGTACGACCACCTTAGATACGACGGTACGACCACTTAGGTACGACGGTACGACCACCTTAGGTACGACGGTACGACCACCTTAGATACGACGGTACGACCACCTTAGATACGACGGTACGACCACTTAGGTACGACGGTACGACCACCTTAGATACGACGGTACGACCACTTAGGTACGACGGTACGACCACTTAGGTACGACGGTACGACCACCTTAGGTACGACGGTACGACCACTTAGGTACGACGGTACGACCACCATAGGTACGACGGTACGACCACCTTAGGTACGACGGTACGACCACCTTAGGTACGACGGTACGACACCTTAGGTACGACGGTACGACCACCATAGGTACGACGGTACGACCACTTAGGTACGACGGTACGACCACCTTAGGTACGACGGTACGACCACTTAGGTACGACGGTACGACCACCATAGGTACGACGTACGACCACCTTAGGTACGACGGTACGACCACTTAGGTACGACGGTACGACCACTTAGGTACGACGGTACGACCACCTTAGGTACGACGGTACGACCACTTAGGTACGACGGTACGACCACCTTAGGTACGACGGTACGACCACCTTAGGTACGACGGTACGACCACCATAGGTACGACGGTACGACCACCATAGGTACGACGGTACGACCACCTTAGGTACGACGGTACGACCACCTTAGGTACGACGGTACGACACCTTAGATACGACGGTACGACCACCATAGGTACGACGGTACGACCACCTTAGGTACGACGGTACGACCACTTAGGTACGACGGTACGACCACCTTAGGTACGACGGTACGACCACCTTAGATACGACGGTACGACCACCATAGGTACGACGGTACGACACCTTAGATACGACGGTACGACCACCTTAGATACGACGGTACGACCACCTTAGATACGACGGTACGACCACCTTAGATACGACGGTACGACCACCTTAGATACGACGGTACGACCACCTTAGATACGACGGTACGACCACCATAGGTACGACGGTACGACCACTTAGGTACGACGGTACGACCACCTTAGATACGACGGTACGACCACCTTAGATACGACGGTACGACCACCATAGGTACGACGGTACGACCACCTTAGATACGACGGTACGACCACCTTAGATACGACGGTACGACCACCTTAGATACGACGGTACGACCACCTTAGATACGACGGTACGACCACCTTAGATACGACGGTACGACACCTTAGGTACGACGGTACGACCACCTTAGATACGACGGTACGACCACCTTAGATACGACGGTACGACCACCATAGGTACGACGGTACGACCACCATAGGTACGACGGTACGACCACCTTAGATACGACGGTACGACCACCTTAGATACGACGGTACGACCACCTTAGATACGACGGTACGACCACTTAGGTACGACGGTACGACCACCATAGGTACGACGGTACGACCACCTTAGATACGACGGTACGACCACCTTAGATACGACGGTACGACCACCTTAGATACGACGGTACGACCACCTTAGATACGACGGTACGACCACTTAGGTACGACGGTACGACCACTTAGGTACGACGGTACGACCACTTAGGTACGACGGTACGACCACTTAGGTACGACGGTACGACCACTTAGGTACGACGGTACGACCACTTAGGTACGACGGTACGACCACTTAGGTACGACGGTACGACCACTTAGGTACGACGGTACGACCACTTAGGTACGACGGTACGACCACTTAGGTACGACGGTACGACCACTTAGGTACGACGGTACGACCACTTAGGTACGACGGTACGACCACTTAGGTACGACGGTACGACCACCTTAGATACGACGGTACGACCACCATAGGTACGACGTACGACCACCTTAGGTACGACGGTACGACCACTTAGGTACGACGGTACGACCACCTTAGATACGACGGTACGACCACTTAGGTACGACGGTACGACCACTTAGGTACGACGGTACGACCACTTAGGTACGACGGTACGACCACTTAGGTACGACGGTACGACCACTTAGGTACGACGGTACGACCACTTAGGTACGACGGTACGACCACCATAGGTACGACGGTACGACCACTTAGGTACGACGGTACGACCACTTAGGTACGACGGTACGACCACTTAGGTACGACGGTACGACCACTTAGGTACGACGGTACGACCACTTAGGTACGACGGTACGACCACTTAGGTACGACGGTACGACCACTTAGGTACGACGGTACGACCACTTAGGTACGACGGTACGACCACTTAGGTACGACGGTACGACCACTTAGGTACGACGGTACGACCACTTAGGTACGACGGTACGACCACTTAGGTACGACGGTACGACCACTTAGGTACGACGGTACGACCACTTAGGTACGACGGTACGACCACTTAGGTACGACGGTACGACCACTTAGGTACGACGGTACGGACCACCTTAGGTACGACGGTACGACCACCTTAGATACGACGGTACGACCACCTTAGATACGACGGTACGACCACTTAGGTACGACGGTACGACCACTTAGGTACGACGGTACGACCACCATAGGTACGACGGTACGACCACCATAGGTACGACGTACGACCACCTTAGATACGACGGTACGACCACTTAGGTACGACGGTACGACCACTTAGGTACGACGGTACGACCACCATAGGTACGACGTACGACCACCTTAGGTACGACGGTACGACCACTTAGGTACGACGGTACGACCACCTTAGATACGACGGTACGACCACCTTAGATACGACGGTACGACCACCTTAGGTACGACGGTACGACCACCATAGGTACGACGTACGACCACCTTAGATACGACGGTACGACCACCTTAGATACGACGGTACGACCACCTTAGATACGACGGTACGACCACTTAGGTACGACGGTACGACCACCATAGGTACGACGGTACGACACCTTAGGTACGACGGTACGACCACCATAGGTACGACGGTACGACCACCATAGGTACGACGGTACGACCACTTAGGTACGACGGTACGACCACCATAGGTACGACGGTACGACCACCATAGGTACGACGGTACGACCACCATAGGTACGACGGTACGACCACTTAGGTACGACGGTACGACCACTTAGGTACGACGGTACGACCACCATAGGTACGACGGTACGACCACCATAGGTACGACGGTACGACCACTTAGGTACGACGGTACGACCACCATAGGTACGACGGTACGACCACCATAGGTACGACGGTACGACCACTTAGGTACGACGGTACGACCACCATAGGTACGACGGTACGACCACCATAGGTACGACGGTACGACCACCATAGGTACGACGGTACGACCACTTAGGTACGACGGTACGACCACCATAGGTACGACGGTACGACCACTTAGGTACGACGGTACGACCACCATAGGTACGACGGTACGACCACCATAGGTACGACGGTACGGACCACCTTAGGTACGACGGTACGACCACTTAGGTACGACGGTACGACCACCATAGGTACGACGGTACGACCACCATAGGTACGACGGTACGACCACTTAGGTACGACGGTACGACCACCATAGGTACGACGGTACGACCACCTTAGATACGACGGTACGACCACCTTAGATACGACGGTACGACCACCATAGGTACGACGGTACGACCACCATAGGTACGACGGTACGACCACCATAGGTACGACGGTACGACCACCATAGGTACGACGGTACGACCACCATAGGTACGACGGTACGACACCTTAGATACGACGGTACGACCACCTTAGATACGACGGTACGACCACCTTAGATACGACGGTACGACCACCTTAGATACGACGGTACGACCACTTAGGTACGACGGTACGACACCTTAGGTACGACGGTACGACCACTTAGGTACGACGGTACGACCACCTTAGATACGACGGTACGACCACTTAGGTACGACGGTACGACCACCTTAGATACGACGGTACGACCACTTAGGTACGACGGTACGACACCTTAGGTACGACGGTACGACCACTTAGGTACGACGGTACGACCACCTTAGATACGACGGTACGACCACCTTAGATACGACGGTACGACCACCTTAGATACGACGGTACGACCACCTTAGATACGACGGTACGACCACCTTAGATACGACGGTACGACCACCTTAGGTACGACGGTACGACCACCATAGGTACGACGGTACGACCACCATAGGTACGACGGTACGACCACCTTAGATACGACGGTACGACCACCTTAGATACGACGGTACGACCACCATAGGTACGACGGTACGACCACCTTAGATACGACGGTACGACCACTTAGGTACGACGGTACGACCACCTTAGATACGACGGTACGACCACCATAGGTACGACGTACGACCACCTTAGATACGACGGTACGACCACCTTAGATACGACGGTACGACCACCTTAGATACGACGGTACGACCACTTAGGTACGACGGTACGACCACCTTAGATACGACGGTACGACCACCATAGGTACGACGTACGACCACCTTAGATACGACGGTACGACCACTTAGGTACGACGGTACGACCACCTTAGATACGACGGTACGACCACTTAGGTACGACGGTACGACCACCATAGGTACGACGGTACGACCACTTAGGTACGACGGTACGACCACCATAGGTACGACGGTACGACCACCTTAGATACGACGGTACGACCACTTAGGTACGACGGTACGACCACCTTAGGTACGACGGTACGACCACCATAGGTACGACGGTACGACCACCTTAGATACGACGGTACGACCACCTTAGATACGACGGTACGACCACTTAGGTACGACGGTACGACCACCTTAGATACGACGGTACGACCACTTAGGTACGACGGTACGACCACTTAGGTACGACGGTACGACCACCTTAGATACGACGGTACGACACCTTAGGTACGACGGTACGACCACCATAGGTACGACGGTACGACCACCTTAGATACGACGGTACGACCACCTTAGATACGACGGTACGACCACTTAGGTACGACGGTACGACCACCATAGGTACGACGGTACGACCACCTTAGGTACGACGGTACGACCACCTTAGATACGACGGTACGACCACCTTAGATACGACGGTACGACCACCTTAGATACGACGGTACGACCACCTTAGATACGACGGTACGACCACCTTAGATACGACGGTACGACCACCATAGGTACGACGGTACGACCACTTAGGTACGACGGTACGACCACTTAGGTACGACGGTACGACCACCATAGGTACGACGGTACGACCACCTTAGATACGACGGTACGACCACCTTAGGTACGACGGTACGACCACCTTAGGTACGACGGTACGACCACCATAGGTACGACGGTACGACCACCTTAGATACGACGGTACGACCACCTTAGATACGACGGTACGACCACCTTAGATACGACGGTACGACCACCTTAGATACGACGGTACGACCACTTAGGTACGACGGTACGACCACCTTAGATACGACGGTACGACCACCTTAGATACGACGGTACGACCACTTAGGTACGACGGTACGACCACCTTAGGTACGACGGTACGACCACCTTAGATACGACGGTACGACCACCATAGGTACGACGGTACGACCACCTTAGATACGACGGTACGACCACCATAGGTACGACGGTACGACCACCTTAGATACGACGGTACGACCACTTAGGTACGACGGTACGACCACCTTAGATACGACGGTACGACCACTTAGGTACGACGGTACGACCACTTAGGTACGACGGTACGACCACTTAGGTACGACGGTACGGACCACCTTAGGTACGACGGTACGACCACCATAGGTACGACGGTACGACACCTTAGGTACGACGGTACGACCACTTAGGTACGACGGTACGACCACCATAGGTACGACGGTACGACCACTTAGGTACGACGGTACGACCACCTTAGATACGACGGTACGACCACCTTAGATACGACGGTACGACCACTTAGGTACGACGGTACGACCACTTAGGTACGACGGTACGACCACCTTAGGTACGACGGTACGACCACCTTAGGTACGACGGTACGACCACCTTAGATACGACGGTACGACCACTTAGGTACGACGGTACGACCACCATAGGTACGACGGTACGACCACCTTAGATACGACGGTACGACCACCATAGGTACGACGGTACGACACCTTAGGTACGACGGTACGACCACCATAGGTACGACGGTACGACCACTTAGGTACGACGGTACGACACCTTAGGTACGACGGTACGACCACCATAGGTACGACGGTACGACCACCTTAGATACGACGGTACGACACCTTAGGTACGACGGTACGACCACCTTAGGTACGACGGTACGACCACCTTAGATACGACGGTACGACCACCTTAGATACGACGGTACGACACCTTAGGTACGACGGTACGACCACCTTAGATACGACGGTACGACCACTTAGGTACGACGGTACGACACCTTAGGTACGACGGTACGACCACCTTAGATACGACGGTACGACCACCATAGGTACGACGGTACGACCACCTTAGATACGACGGTACGACCACCATAGGTACGACGGTACGACCACTTAGGTACGACGGTACGACCACCTTAGGTACGACGGTACGACCACTTAGGTACGACGGTACGACCACTTAGGTACGACGGTACGACCACTTAGGTACGACGGTACGACCACCTTAGATACGACGGTACGACCACCTTAGGTACGACGGTACGACACCTTAGGTACGACGGTACGACCACCTTAGATACGACGGTACGACCACCTTAGATACGACGGTACGACACCTTAGGTACGACGGTACGACCACCTTAGATACGACGGTACGACCACCTTAGATACGACGGTACGACCACTTAGGTACGACGGTACGACCACCTTAGGTACGACGGTACGACCACTTAGGTACGACGGTACGACCACTTAGGTACGACGGTACGACCACCTTAGGTACGACGGTACGACACCTTAGGTACGACGGTACGACCACCTTAGATACGACGGTACGACCACCATAGGTACGACGGTACGACACCTTAGGTACGACGGTACGACCACCTTAGGTACGACGGTACGACCACCATAGGTACGACGGTACGACCACCATAGGTACGACGTACGACCACCTTAGGTACGACGGTACGACCACCATAGGTACGACGGTACGACACCTTAGGTACGACGGTACGACCACCTTAGGTACGACGGTACGACCACTTAGGTACGACGGTACGACCACCTTAGGTACGACGGTACGACACCTTAGGTACGACGGTACGACCACCTTAGATACGACGGTACGACCACCTTAGATACGACGGTACGACCACCTTAGGTACGACGGTACGACCACCATAGGTACGACGGTACGACCACTTAGGTACGACGGTACGACCACCTTAGATACGACGGTACGACCACCATAGGTACGACGGTACGACCACCATAGGTACGACGGTACGACCACCATAGGTACGACGGTACGACCACCTTAGATACGACGGTACGACCACTTAGGTACGACGGTACGACACCTTAGGTACGACGGTACGACCACCTTAGATACGACGGTACGACCACTTAGATACGACGGTACGACCACTTAGGTACGACGGTACGACCACTTAGGTACGACGGTACGACCACCTTAGGTACGACGGTACGACCACTTAGGTACGACGGTACGACCACTTAGGTACGACGGTACGACCACTTAGGTACGACGGTACGGACCACCTTAGGTACGACGGTACGACCACTTAGGTACGACGGTACGACCACTTAGGTACGACGGTACGACCACCATAGGTACGACGGTACGACCACTTAGGTACGACGGTACGACCACTTAGGTACGACGGTACGACCACTTAGGTACGACGGTACGACCACTTAGGTACGACGGTACGACCACTTAGGTACGACGGTACGACCACTTAGGTACGACGGTACGGACCACCTTAGGTACGACGGTACGACCACTTAGGTACGACGGTACGGACCACCTTAGGTACGACGGTACGACCACTTAGGTACGACGGTACGACCACTTAGGTACGACGGTACGACCACTTAGGTACGACGGTACGGACCACCTTAGGTACGACGGTACGACCACTTAGGTACGACGGTACGACCACCTTAGATACGACGGTACGACCACTTAGGTACGACGGTACGACCACCTTAGATACGACGGTACGACCACTTAGGTACGACGGTACGACCACTTAGGTACGACGGTACGACCACTTAGGTACGACGGTACGACCACTTAGGTACGACGGTACGACCACCTTAGATACGACGGTACGACCACTTAGGTACGACGGTACGACCACTTAGGTACGACGGTACGACCACTTAGGTACGACGGTACGACCACTTAGGTACGACGGTACGACCACTTAGGTACGACGGTACGACCACTTAGGTACGACGGTACGACCACTTAGGTACGACGGTACGACCACTTAGGTACGACGGTACGACCACTTAGGTACGACGGTACGACCACTTAGGTACGACGGTACGACCACTTAGGTACGACGGTACGACCACC
>NC_092272.1:1705215-1722715 GCF_036320965.1 Panulirus ornatus | reverse complement strand
GGGATGGTGGTGGGGGTGTTGTGGGATGGGGAGGGGATGGTGGTGGGGGTGTTGTGGGATGGGGAGGGGATGGTGGTGGGGGTGTTGTGGGATGGGGAAGGGGTGGGAGGGGGTGTTGTGGGATGGGGAGGGGATGGTGGGGGTGTTGTGGGATGGGGAGGGGATGGTGGGGGTGTTGTGGGATGGGGATGGGGTGGGGAGGAGGGGGGGTAGAGGCGAAGGGTGAGTCACGGCTAGGATTGGTGTGGTGGGGGAGGAAGGGGAGGGGGAAGGGGAGAGGGGGAAGGGGGCGGGGAGGGGGCTGTCCTAGCGGTGTACAGGGCTTGGGGCTAGGTGGCTGGGGCTGGGGCTGGGCTGATTCGTTCCTCATACCCTGTGTTTACCCCTCCCCCTTACCCTCCCCTCCCCCCCAAAAGGGAGGGGAGGGGAGGGGTCGACCCTCCCTCCCTCCCCCCCACCCACTCCCTCCCTCCCTCCCACCCACACCCACTCCCACCCCCACCTCTGGTACCACCCCCTCCCCTTCCCCCTTCCCCCTCCCCTTCCCCTCCTCTCCCCTCCCCCCTTAGCGGCACCGGGGCCCTCCCCCACTCCCTGTGGTCTTGCCAGCTGACCCCGGACTACAGCAGAATACATCCAATACAATAACCCCCGGACTACATCCACTACAGCAGAATACATCCAATACAATACCCCCACTACATCATCATGTAGTCAATTACGATCATAGTACAAGATTATGAATATAATCTTAAGGTAATTCATTAATATCAATACACAGTGAACATATTAGTACAAGAATATGAATACAATATGAATGTAATTCAATGGTATCAATACACACTGAACACACTAGTACAATAATATAAATATAATCTTAAAGTAATTCAATGGTATCAATACACACTGAACACATTAGTACAAGAATATGAATACAATATGAATGTAATTCAATGGTATCAATACACACTGAACACACTAGTACAATAATATAAATATAATCTTAAAGTAATTCAATGGTATCAATACACACTGAACACATTAGTACAAGAATATGAATACAATATGAATGTAATTCAATGGTATCAATAAACACTGGACTCACCAGTACAAAAATATAATCCGAAGGTAATTCCATTATTTACCTTTACAGGATTAGCCTCTGAAAGCCTTTCGTCTCCAAATATAATCCGAAGGTAATTCCATTATTTACCTTTACAGGATTAGCCTCTGAAAGCCTTTCGTCTCCAAAGTAATCATTTCTCGAATGTGTTTTCCATTTTAGACTTTCCTACAGACTTCCCACAGCAGTAGACTACTTCATAGCCACCATACTGACATATGATGTTCCAGAGGGCGCGGTGGGTGGGGAGGCGTCCATTGTCCTTCCCATGTACTGTCCTCCAGCAGATAACCTGGTCATAGACCATCAGGTCTTGTGTTATCTGTCCTTCCCATGTACTGTCCCTCCAGCAGATAACCTGGTCATAGACCATCAGGTCTTGTGTTATCTGTCCTTCCCATGTACTGTCCTCCAGCAGATAACCTGGTCATAGACCATCAGGTCTTGTGTTATCTGTCCTTCCCATGTACTGTCCTCCAGCAGATAACCTGGTCATAGACCATCAGGTCTTGTGTTATCTGTCCTTCCCATGTACTGTCCTCCAGCAGATAACCTGGTCATAGACCATCAGGTCTTGTGTTATCTGACCTTCCCATGTACTGTCCTCCAGCAGATAACCTGGTCATAGACCATCAGGTCTTGTGTTATCTGTCCTTCCCACGTACATTCTCACACACACACACACACACACACACACACACACCACTGTAAGTGGAAGAGGGGGACCAGCATGTTATCTTTGACTTTAAAACAAGTGAAACACTTCGCCATGCAAAATAGATTGCATGGCAGTGGCGTCATTTGCATGCGCACACACCCACCTGCCTTAGGTGGGCCAGGGGGTGGCCTGCATCCCCAATGGTTCTCTTGTGGATGGTCCGTGTGGCGTTATACACAGCTAGGTGGGGTTTAGGTGGGGGGATCGAGGGAGGGAGGAGGGGAAGGGTTCGTATATCACAAGTATCGACGCGCGTTATACTGTTGAACCCACGTACATTTTATACTGTTGAACCCACGTACATTCTATACTGGTGAACCCACGTACATTTTATACTGGTGAACCCACGTACATTTTATACTGTTGAACCCACGTACATTCTATACTGTTGAACCCACGTACATTTTATACTGGTGAACCCACGTACATTTTATACTGTTGAACCCACGTACATTCTATACTGTTGAACCCACGTACATTTTATACTGGTGAACCCACGTACATTTTATACTGTTGAACCCACGTACATTTTATACTGGTGAACCCACGTACATTCTATACTGTTGAACCCACGTACATTCTATACTGCTGAACCCACGTACATTCTATACTGCTGAACCCACGTACATTTTATGCTGCTGAACCCACGTACATTCTATACTGCTGAACCCACGTACATTCTATACTGCTGAACCCACGTACATTCTATACTGCTGAACCCACGTACATTCTATACTGTTGAACCCACGTACATTTTATGCTGCTGAACCCACGTACATTCTATACTGCTGAACCCACGTACATTCTATACTGCTGAACCCACGTACATTCTATACTGCTGAACCCACGTACATTCTATACTGCTGAACCCACGTACATTCTATACTGCTGAACCCACGTACATTTTATACTGCTGAACCCACGTACATTTTATACTGTTGAACCCACGTACATTTTATACTGTTGAACCCACGTACATTTTATACTGTTGAGCCCATGTACATTTTATACTGTTGAACCCACGTACATTTTATACTGTTGAATCCACGTACATTTTATACTGTTGAGCCCATGTACATTTTATACTGTTGAACCCATGTGCATTTTATACTGGTGAACCCACGTACATTTTATACTGTTGAGCCCATGTACATTTTATACTGTTGAGCCCATGTACATTTTATACTGGTGAACCCACGTACATTTTATACTGTTGAACCCACGTACATTTTATACTGTTGAACCCATGTGCATTTTATACTGTTAAACCCACGTACATCATACTGCTGATCTCATATGTATATATATATATATATATATATATATATATATATATATATATATATATATATATATATATATATATATATATTCCTATGAGTCCACGGGGGGAAATGAAACACGATAAGTTGCCAAGTGCACTTTCGTGTCATAATCACATCATCATCAGGGGAGACACAAGAGAGAAATATAACAGTCAGTTGATATACAACCAAGAGACGAAGCTACGACGCCATTTGGTCAACATGGCCTCTCTTTTTTTCCCCCTCCAGTAATTTCTTGTTATTTTTCTTTGTTATGTAAAAATCATTTCAGCATCTTGCTCAACCACACAATAGGGGGGGAGGGGGGGGTAACCACCACGACCACACGTGATAGGCTCTCTCTCTCTCTCTCTCTCTCTCTCTCTCTCTCTCTCTCTCTCTCTCTCTCTCTCTCTCTCTATCTATCTATCTAACTCTCTCTCTCTCTCTCTCTCTCTCTCTCTCTCTCTCTCTCTCTCTCTCTATCTAACTCTCTCTCTCTCTCTCTCTCTCTCTCTCTCTCTCTCTCTCTCTCTCTCTCTCTCTCTCTAACTCTCTCTCTCTCTCTCTCTCTCTCTCTCTCTCTCTCTATCTATCTATCTATTTCTTAATAAAAACGCAGAAGAATTATATACATTGTGTGTGTGTGTGTATGTGTGTGTGTGTGTGTGTGTGTGTGTGTGTGTGTGTGTGTGTGTGTATGTGTGTGTGTGTGTGTGTGTGTGTGTGTGTGTGTGTGTGTATGTGTGTGTGTGTGTGTGTGTGTGTGTCTTGGATGAAGAGGAGGGGGAAGAGGAGGAGGAGGGGGCCCATCTTCGGGAGGAGGGGGAAAAAAGAGAGAGAGAGAGAAAGAGAGAGAGAGAGAGAGAGAGAGAGAGAGAGAGAGAGAGAGAGAGAGGAGGGAGGGGGGAGGGAAGGGGAGGGGGAGGAGGGACAGACCCCTAAGCGGACTACTTCCCCTCCCCTCCCCTCTCCTCCATCCTCCCCAACACCCCTTCCCCTCCCACTACTTCAGCTCCCCCTCCCCCCTCCCCCCCCACCACCCCCTCCTTACCGGAAGTTCAGTACTTCCTGCGCTTGGGATGTGTGTGTGTGTGGGGGAGGGAAGGGAAGGGAGGGGTGAGGAGGGGAGGGTGGGGGATGGGGTGTTGGTGGAGGGGAGGGGGGAGGGGGAGGGAGGGGAGGGAGGGGGAAGAAAGAGGATTAGTCTCCTTGTGTCTCCATCTCCAGGGTCGTACCCTCCACACGTACACAGTTAAGTAGTAGTAGTAGTAGTAGAAGTGGTAGTAGTAATAGTAGAAGTAGTAGTAGTAAGGGGGTCTAATTAGTGTTAAGTAAGCTTTAAGTGTAGTTGTAGAAGTAGTAGGGGGGTCTAATAAGTGTTAAGCAAGCTTTAAGTGTGGTAGTAGACGTCTAATAAGTGTTAAGTAAGCTTTCAGTGTAGTAGTAGTAGTAAGGGGGTCTAATAAGTGTTAAGTAAGCTTTAAGTGTAGTAGTAGGGGGTCTAATAAGTGTTAAGTAAGCTTTAAGTGTAGTAGTAGGGGGTCTAATACGTGTTAAGTAAGCTTTAAGTGTAGTAGTAGTAGTGGTAGGGGGGTCTAATAAGTATCAAGTAAGCTTTAAGTGTAGTAGTAGTAGTAGGGGGTCTAATAAGTGTTAAGTAAGCTTTAAGTGTAGTAGTAGGGGGGTCTAATAAGTGTTAAGTAAAAAGCTTTAAGTTACATGAATTAGGCAAGGCTTCCCAAGTGTAGGGGGGAGGGGAGATATAAGGAGGGGGGGCGGGGGGGACACTTTACCCCCACCACAAACACTTCCCCCCACCATACCCCCACCACAAACACTTCCCCCCCCCCCACCATATCACTGACCATTCCCTCCCCACCATTCAACCTCCCCCTATACAAATACCCCCCCTCCTTCCCTCCAGGAGGGGAGGGGGGCGGGGGGGACACTTTACCCCCACCACAAACACTTCCCCCCCACCATACCCCCACCACAAACACTTCCCCCCACCATACCCCCACCACAAACACTTCCCCCCACCATACCCCCACCACAAACACTTCCCCCCACCATTCAACCTCCCCCTATACAAATACCCCCCCTCCTTCCCTCCTCTTTGGCTCGGGGTCATCACAACAAGGTGGGGGGGGGGAAGGGGTGGAGCCAAGAGGTCACCAGAGGTCACAGGTCAGCCCTACTTGACCTCGAACAAGGGTCAGATACCCTCCCCCCCTCTAGCTCCCACACACACACACACACACACACACACACACACACACACAGTCCACGGGGGGGAAAATGAAACATGATAAGTTGCCAAGTGCACTTTCGTGTCATAATCACATCATCATCAGGGGAGACACAAGAGAGAAATATAACAACAGTCAGTTGATATACATCGAAGAGACGAAATGGCGTCGTAGCTTCGTCTCTTCGTTGTATATCAACTGACTGTTATATTTCTCTCTTGTGTCTCCCCTCATGATGTGATTATGACACGAAAGTGCACTTGGCAACTTATCGAGTTTCATTTCCCCCCCCCGTGGACTCAGTGTGTATGTGTGTACAACAAATACTTGAGACATAAACAAAAATAAAGACATTTTTACAAAAAAAAATATATATATATATATTTTTCTTTTCTTTCAAACTATTCGCCATTTCCCGCATTAGCGAGGTAGCGTTAAGAACAGAGGACTGGGCCTTTGAGGGAATATCCTCACCTGGCCCTCTTCTCTGTTCCTTCTTTTGGAAAATTAAAAAAAAAAAAAACGAGAGGGGAGGATTTCCAGCCCCCCTCAGCTCCCTCTCCTTTTAGTCGCCTTCTACGACACGCAGGGAATACGTGGCAAGTATTCTTTCTCCCCTATCCCCAGGGATAATATATATATATATATATATATATATATATATATATATATATATATATATATATATATATATATATATATATATATAAATAAATAAAAAGGAGAAAAAGCTAAAATGAACTTACGAAACGAAGGCAAATTGACCCGAAATGTCGAGAGAAATTGGTGATGGTGGTGGGTTGTGGGGGTGTGGGGGTGTGTGGGGGTGTGGGGTGTGTGGGGGGAGTGGGGTTGTTAAGGGGCGGGCGCATCTGGTGGGGTGCGGGGAGAATAGTGGTGGTGATAGTGGGGTGGAGGGATGATGATGAAGGCTGGGGAGAATAGTGGTGGGGTTGGTGGGGTGGTTATGAGGTCTGGGGAGAATAGTGGTCGGGTTGGTGGGGTTGTGATGAGGTCTGGGGAGGATAGTGGTGGGGTTGGTGGGGTGGTTATGAGGTCTGGGGAGAATAGTGGTGGGGTTGGTGGGGTGTGAAGAGGTCTGGGGAGAATAGTGGTGGGGTTGGTGGGGTTGTGATGAGGTCTGGGGAGGATAGTGGTGGGGTTGGTGGGGTTGTGATGAGGTCTGGGGAGAATAGTGGTGGGGTTGGTGGGGTTGTGATGAGGTCTGGGGAGAATAGTGGTGGGGTTGGTGGGGTGTGAAGAGGTCTGGGGAGGATAGTGGTGGGGTTGGTAGGGTTGTGATGAGGTCTGGGGAGAATAGTGGTGGGGTTGGTGGGGTGTGAAGAGGTCTGGGGAGGATAGTGGTGGGGTTGGTGGGGTTGTGATGAAGTCTGGGGAGGATAATGTTGGCGTTGGTAGGGTGGGGAGAGGGGTGAAGAGGTCTGGGGAGGAGAGCGGTGGGGTTGGTGGGGTGGTTATGAGATCTGGGGAGGATAATGTTGGTGTTGGTGGGGTGGGGAGAGGGGTGAAGAGGTCTGGGGAGGATAGTGGTGGGGTTGGTGGGGTGGTTATGAGATCTGGGGAGGATAATGTTGGCGTTGGTGGGGTGGAGGGGAGGGGTGAAGAGGTCTGGGGAGGATAGTGGTGGGGTGGTTATGAGGTCTGGGGAGGATAGCGGCGGGGTTGGTGGGGGTGGTTATGAGGTCTGGGGAGGATAATGTTGGCGTTGGTGGGGTGGAGGGGAGGGGTGAAGAGGTCTGGGGAGGATAGTGGTGGTGGGGTGAAGAGGTCTGGGGAGGATAGTGGTGGTGGGGTGGTGATGTCTGGGGAGGATAGTGGTGGTGGGGTGGTGATGTCTGGGGAGGATAGTGGTGGTGGGGTGGTGATGTCTGGGGAGGAGAGTGGTGGTGGGGTGGTGATGTCTGGGGAGGATAGTGGTGGTGGGGTGGTGATGTCTGGGGAGGATAGTGGTGGTGGGGTGGTCATGTCTGGGGAGGATAGTGGTTGTGGGGTGAAGAGGTCTGGGGAGGATAGTGGTGGTGGGGTGGTCATGTCTGGGGAGGATAGTGGTTGTGGGGTGAAGAGGTCTGGGGAGGATAGTGGGGCAACACAGCAACCTAACCTCAAGAAGGAAAATTCTTTCGGTAATGTTAACACCCCAGGGGAGGGGGGGAGGGGGGAGGGGAGAGGGGGGAGGGGGAGAGAGAGAGAGAGAGTCCAGCTCTCTCTCTCTCTCTCTCTCTCTCTCTCTCTCTCTCTCTCTCTCTCTCTCTCTCTCTCTCAGGACAGCGTTAATCCATTGATGCCTAACATGGGAGAGGAAAGGGGAGAGGGAAGGGGAGAGGGAAGGGGAGAGGGAAGGGGAGAGGGAAGGGGGAGGGGAGGAGGGGAGGTTGTGTGTGGGTGTGTGTGTGGGGGGGGGTGTGTGTGGGTGTGTATGTGTGTGTATGTGTGTGTGTGGGTGTGTGTGGGTGTGTGTGGGTGTGTGTGGGTATATACTGAATAGGGTAACATTAGGTAAGGTGTGTGGGTGTGGGTGTGGGGGGGGAAGGGGGAGGGCGCTGTGGTGAAACAATGGGGTGTGGGGGTGAGGGGAGCAGCGGGGAGGAGGTCAAAGGTCATGGCATGAGCAAAGAACTGGGAAGGAAGGGGTGGGGGGGAGGGAAGGGGTGGGGGAGGGAAGGGGTGGGGGAGGGAAGGGGTGGGGGAGGGGTGAGGGAGGGAAGGGGTGGGGGGAGGGAAGGGGTGGGGGGACGGAAGGGGTGGGGGGAAGGAAGGGGTGGGGGGAGGGAAGGGGTGGGGGGAGGGAAGGGGTGGGGGGAGGGAAGGGGTGGGGGGGAGGGAAGGGGTGGGGTGGAAGGAAGGGGTGGGGGAAGGAAGGGGTGGGGGAGAGAAAGGGACGGGGAGGGAGGGAAGGGACGGGGAGGGAGGGAAGGGACGGGGGGGAGGGAAGGTTTGGGGTGGAAGGAAGGGGTGGGGGAAGGAAGGGGTGGAGGAAGGAAGGGACGGGGGGAGGGAAGGGGTGGGGGGAGGGAAGGGGTGGGGGAAGGAAGGGACGGGGGGAGGGAAGGGGTGGGGGGAGGGAAGGGGTGGGGGGAGGGAAGGGGTGGGGGGAGGGAAGGGGTGGGGGGGGAAGGGAAGGGAAGGGGGGCGAGGAGAGTCTTTTAAACCACCTGGGACCCCTCCCCCCCCAACCATTAAACCCAGTTATAACATATTTTCCAAACCTCAAACGTTTCTTGCATGTTATCTTGCCCACGGACGAATTGTTATCTGCCACATATGTTATCTTATCTAAGGCTCAGGTGGGCCCAAGTTGGATAAAGATGGCCTAGCACAGGTTTACCTGATAAATGAAGATAAATGATAATGATAATGTCTTTGATTTAGTCTGCTCATCAACAGGGCCAGCCTTCTAAGGCCATGCCTATATTAGCCTTGGGCTACTACACTCTAACTTAGCCTTAGGCCTATAGTCTACTTAGCCTTGGGCTACTACACTCTAACTTAGCCTTAGGCCTATAGTCTACTTAGCCTTGGGCGACTACACTCTAACTTAGCCTTAGGCCTATAGTCTAACTTACCCTTAGCCCTACAGTCTAACTCAGCCTTAGGCCTATAGTCTAACTCAGCCTTAGGCCTATAGTCTAACTAAGCCTTGGGCTACTACACTCTAACTTAGCCTTAGGCCTATAGTCTAACTTACCCTTAGCCCTACAGTCTAACTCAGCCTTAGGCCTATAGTCTAACTTACCCTTAGGCCTATAGTCTAACTTAGCCTTGGGCCTATAGTCTAACTTAGCCTTGGGCTACTACACTCCAACTTAGCCTGAGGCCTATGGTCTAACTTAGCCTTGGGTCTACAGTCTAACTTAGCCTTGGGTCTACAGTCTAACTTAGCCTTGGGCTACTACACTAACTTAGCCTTAGGCCTATAGTCTAACTTAGCCTTGGGCACTACACTCTAACTCAGCCTTAGGCCTATAGTCTAACTTAGCCTTAGGGATACACACAATATTACCCTTAGGTCTATTCTCACAAACTCAGCCTTAAGCTTAAACCCTTACTTAAGCCTTGGATCTACACCCCCCCTAACTTAAAGCTTTAGGCCTACACACCACCCCAGCTTAAGCTTAAGGCTTATATAACCCCCCTCCCCCCCCCCCAAGCTTAGCCTTAAGGGCCCTAAACACCAGCGAAAGAAAACGGGGACAAGATCACAGTGCTAATAAAGGAGGGGAGGTAAGAGGATAGGGGGAGGGGGGAGGGGGGTGGTGATGGGGAGGTATGGGGAATCGTGAGAGATGGGGGATGGGACGCCCTGGGGAAGGGGGGGGAGAAGACAACAAGGAAGGTGGGTCGTGAAATTGGGAGGAGGGGAGGGGAAGGGAGGAGGGGAAGGGGGGGAGGCCTGGGGGGGAGAGGTGAAAGAAGGAGAGGAGAGGAGGGGGAAGGGAGGGGAGGAGGGGGAAAGGAGGCGGGGAAGGAGGGAGGCCTGGGGGGAGAGGTGAAAGAAGGGGGGAGAGGAGGGAGAGGGGGAAGAGGAGGAGGGGGGGAAGGGAGGGGGGGAAGGGGGGAGGCCTGGGGGGGGAGAGGTGAAAGAAGGAGGGGAGAGGAGGGGGAAGAGGGGGAGGGGGGAAGGGAGGGCGCTATAACGACCAATAACACAGGAAATTCCTGGGCGCTACGACACACTCCCCCCCTCCCCTTCCCCCTCCTCCCCCTCCCCTTCTCTCTCCCCAAGGGCGCGCGCGGAGGGGGGGTGGGTTGTGGGGTGGGTTGGGTGGGTGGTGTGGTGTGGGGGAGGTTGTAGTACCAGCTCTGACCTGATCACTTGCTGTGGGGGAGGAGGAGGGGAAGGGGGGGTGGGTTGCTGTGTGGGGCGTGGGTAGAGGGGTGTGGGGAAGTGGAGGGGTGTGGAGGGGTGTGGGGGTGTGGGCGTGTGAAGGAAGCTGTTACTGTGGGGGTGTTTCTCTATCTATCTATCTATCTATCTATCTATCTATCTCACCTTGTTGTGCTGTGGGGAGGGGATATACGCTCCCCCTCCCCCTCCTCCCCCCACCTTCTCCCCAGCAAAATGCTCATGGGGGAGAGTAGGAGCTGGGGAGGAGGGCTTGGGGGGGGGGTGTAGACACACCAACCCTTCACACTACCACTACACCCCCCCCTCCCCTCCCCCGTCCTTAAAACCCCCCCCTACCTTTTTAAGGATGCCACACCACCCTTAAATATAACACTAGACACCCCTCCCCTCCTTTCGGAACGCCCGCCCCCCCACCCCCAAACCACCCCTCCCTTCGGAAGGCTCCCCCCCCCGAACCATCCCCCCCTCCCTTTGGAACGCCCCCTCCCCTCCCCCCCAAACCCCCCCTCCCCCTCCTCCCTTTAAAGATCAGTACAGCATCAATCCCTTAAGATGCAGAGGGGGAGGGGGAGGGGGAGGGGGAATCCCTTAAAAAGGACCCCCCTTCCCCCTCCCCCTCCCCCCCCTCCCACCATCTAAGAAATGCCTCTTGCCAAATATGTATGTTGACAGTGAGTGACCTTGTGTATGTACGTGAGGTAAATATGTGTGTGTGTGTGTGTATGTGTGTGTGTGTGTGTGTGTGTTAGTGTGCGGTGGAATGATGACGTTAAGAATGTGGACGAAGAAGAAGAAGAAGAAGAAGAAGAAGAAGAAGAAAATGGAAAATTGTCCATACAAAAGCAAAGAGAATTGACTTAGCACAAAACCGCTACATAGCAGCATAAAACTGCTACACACCAGCACAAAACCGCTACATAGCAGCATAAAACTGATACAAAATAGCACAAAACCGCTACATAGCAACATAAAACTGCTATAAACCAGCACAGAAACGCTACACAGCAGCATAAAACTGCTACACACCAGCACAAAACCGCTACATAGCAGCATAAAACTGCTACACACCAGCACAAAACACCGCTACATAGCAGCATAAAACTGCTACACACCAGCACAAAACCGCTACATAGCAGCATAAAACTGCTACACACCAGCACAAAACACCGCTACATAGCAGCATAAAACTGCTACACACCAGCATAAAACACCGCTACATAGCAGCATAAAACTGCTACACACCAGCACAAAACCGCTACATAGCAGCATAAAACTGCTACACACCAGCACAGAAACGCTACATAGCAGCATAAAACTGCTACACACCAGCACAAAACACCGCTACATAGCAGCATAAAACTGCTACACACCAGCACAAAACACCGCTACATAGCAGCATAAAACTGCTACACACCAGCACAGAAACGCTACATAGCAGCATAAAACTGCTACACACCAGCACAAAACACCGCTACATAGCAGCATAAAACTGCTACACACCAGCACAAAACACCGCTACATAGCAGCATAAAACTGCTACACACCAGCACAAAACCGCTACATAGCAGCATAAAACTGCTACACACCAGCACAAAACACCGCTACATAGCAACATAAAACTGCTACAAACCAGCACAAAACCGCTACATAGCAGCATAAAACTGCTACACACCAGCACAAAACACCGCTACATAGCAACATAAAACTGCTACACACCAGCACAAAACACCGCTACATAGCAACATAAAACTGCTACAAACCAGCACAAAACCGCTACATAGCAGCATAAAACTGCTACACACCAGCACAGAACACCGCTACACACGACAAAGCCAGACTAAGGCTAAGTGTAACTGGTGTTTCCCCAGTGACGTAATGTAAACCAATGCTACATTGGACAACTGTGGGGATCAGGGGGCGGAGGATTAAAGAAAACGGGATGCACCACAGATACAATAACATATCGCAATCACCAGCATAAATTCTTCAATTAAAATTCCAAGACAGTCATAGAGTTAATTAATGTTAATTAACTCAATAAATATGACATTATAAAAATCCCTGGAGATAGGCGAGAAAGAATACTTGCCACGTATTCCCTGCGTGTCGTAGAAGGCGACTAAAAGGGGAGGAAGCTAAGGGGGAGGGCTGGAAATCCTCCCCTCTCGTTTTTTTTTTTTGATTTTCCAAAAGAAGGAACAGAGAAGGGGGCCAGGTGAGGATATCCCCTCAGAGGCCCAGTCCTCTGTTCTTAACGCTACCTCGCTAACGCGGGAAATGGCGAAGAATAGTTTGAAAGAAAAGATTATAAAAAGAAATTAGATTAATAATTAACAATTACAATTCGTCCAAATTATCCCTTCTCTCTTCCCCCCCCCCCCACACCACACTTCAACCCCCCAGCAACACCATTTCAACTACGTCAACCCCTTCCTCCCCCTCCTCTCCCTCCCCCTCTCTCCCCTCCCCCTCTCTCCCCTCCCCCACTAATCCAACGAAATAGGTATCAAATCCCCCCCTCCCCTCCCCTCACATCCCTCACACCCTTCCCCTCACACCCCTCCTCTCCACCCACCCCCCTTTTCCCCCTCCCCCTTTTTCCCATCACATCCGCCTGTAGTTCCCAGAAGAACGGAGGAGGGTGGGGGGTGGGGATGGGGGGAGAGGGGGAGGGGATGGGGGGATGGGGAGGAGGGAGGGAATGGAAAAGGGGAAGAGTGAGGGGGTGTGTGGGTGTGTGTGGGTGTGTGTGGGGGGGGTGTGTGTGGGGGTGTGGGGGGTTATTGCGGAAATTCCTGGCGTATCAGCTGATTCCAAGCCTTTCTCCCCTTTCTCCCCCTTCCATCACCTCCCCCTTCCATCTCCATCACCTCCCCCTCCCCCCTCCCCCAACAGCTGGTTGTAGGCTGGAGGGCGTGCGTGAGTGATGGGGGGGAAGGAAGGGGGGAGGGTCGGACGCGAGCGTGAGGGGTGGGAGGGAGGAGGTGGAAGGAGGGAGGGGCAAAGAAGAGAGAAATTGGGGGAGGGGAATGGGTAGAGGGGGAGGGGGAGACCTGGGGGGGCGGGCACGGAAGAAGAAGAAGGGCTTGGGGGGGGAGTTTGGAGGTCCAGCTAAAGCTGGGGAGTTTGGAGACCACGGCCTACAAAAGGGGGGAGGGAGAAGGGGGAATCGGCCTATAAAAGGGGGAAGGAAGGGAGGGAGGGGGAATCGGGGTCTGGGAGGGGAGGGGGAGAGGAGGGGGAATCGTCGGGGGATGTAGGGGATCGGGGAGGGAGGGGGTCGGGAGGGGAGAGGAGAGAGGGGAGGGGGTCGGGGAATGGAAGGGGGAGAGGAGAGAGGGGAGGAGAGGGGAGGGGAGGTAACGACCTACCAGGTCCAATAGGCCTAACCCACCCACGGCCGCGTAACGGACGCGTGAGATTCAAATGTTCAAAAAGTTCAACGGTCTGCGCACACGTGCTGCGCAGCGAGCACCATTGTCAGCTAAATAACAATAAACCAATCAAAAATCAATAAAAGACACTAAATAAACCAAGGCAAAGCTAAACCACCCATCTCCATTTTCATTATCCCACTTCGTTGGCGGAAAATCAACTCTCCCACCCCCCGTTTTCTATGGGCCTCCATATTAAACAAGTTATTCCCAGTTATTTATCCCGGAGATAAATGGGTGGTACAGACCCCCCTCCTCCTCCCCCTCCCCCAATAAAGTATAAATAGGAGGGTCTGGGACATAGAATAAATAAATAAATGAATATAAAGAATTATAAAATCATGGTACGATATCATTATTCTGAGGCGAGGTCAAAATGCGGTTATTCACTTAAAGAAAATGGGAGCCAGGTTGTGCAATGAACCGATTCAGTTATGATAAATACATTAGATATAATTCAGGGACTTTATTTAATAATGATAAATAATAATGAAGGAAAATGGGGATTTTTCCCCTCACGTCTGTCACCGATCAAGATGGCGGACTTTCGAAAACTTAAAAATCAGATCCAATTTCGTTTTTTTCTCTCTCTCTTTCTTCTCTTTCTCCTCTCAACTCTCGCGTCTGTTCCGTGCTCTCTCTTCCTCTCTCTCCCACCACCTACCACCCCCCGCTCCCCTCCCGTCTCACCGCTATTCCACTTTTTTTTTTTTTTTTTTAAATCGTCTTCCGTTCCACTTACCAGGTGGGAGGGAGGGAGGGAGGGCGACAGAACAGCCATGTTTTTGTTTACCTCCGTGACCTTCTTGCATCACAGAGTTATTTCCTCCTCTTCCTCTTCTTCTTCTTTCCCCCACTCCTCTTCCCCTCCCACACCGCCTCCTTCCTCCTCTTCCTCTTCCCCCTCCCCTAAACCCTCCCATTCCTCTTCCTCCTCCCGCTGCCTCCACCTCGTACATCTGGCAGCCACGAATGAATGGCGGCGGCAGCGGTGATGGTGGTGTTGCCACCTCAAGACTTTTGTATTATTTTAAACTATTTTTTTTCCCTCTCCCATCAACCAGACGTCGCATTTAACCTTAATCATTTTAAACGTCTGGCAATTTTCCTCTACATTGCCAACATCGCCATTATGGCGTTATTACGAAAGGAAATTACGGTGTACGCGATTAAACACACGAGATGGTCCAACGAGCGCGAGATGGCAACACTCAGGTCATGGCCATGCACCAATATTATTCTATTTTTTTTTTCCCCATCAATAAATGCTTTCACAAAAAAAAACTCGAACCTTCCCAGGTATTTATCATTCTTGCTAGGTGAATCACTGCCATTAAAGCTCGTAGTTAAAAGACCGTTGTCGGCGCCCGTTAATGCAACAGGAGTTTTAAAAAAAAAAAAAAAAAACGGTGATTTCAACTAGAAATAAGAACCAAACGGCAGGTTGGCGGGCTGGTTGGCGGGCTCAGGGGAGGAGGAATTCGCGCGCCAACAGCCGTCCGTCTGTCTGTCCGTACGCCCTACCGGAACAGCCCTCTCTCCTCCCTCCTCCCCAATCAGGAAATAATCCCAAAAAATCCCCATTTAAAAACCGTGACGCCACTTCCCTATTTAACCATCTCTTTTCCCCCATTTCTTTTCACCCTATTACCGAAATGGGTTACAAGAAAATGGCGATATAAAGGCTAAAAAAAAGATTATATATAGGAATCTATTGGAATCTGGGTGCGTAACTATGCGTCTTTAAATAGCCCCTCCCCCAGTAACGGGGTCCGGGGCGCTGGGGTGGTGGGTCCGGGTTTGCGGGGTGGGTCCGGGTCTCCGGGTCTCCGGGGCCTATAACTACGTACCCCGTGGCCCGCCCCCCCCCCGTCCTAGCGGTGCCGGGGCACATAATGATATAATCGGGACCTTCGCCATTACGAATTCCGTTGCCTGGCGCGCGAGGGAGAGGCAACACACGAAGTCATTTCCCAGCGGCCCCGTTACCTCTCTCTCTCACTTGGGAGAGGTGAGAGAGAGAGAGAGAGAGAGAGAGAGAGAGAGAGAGAGAGAGAGAGAGAGAGAGAGAGAGAGAGACAACTGCTACTGCCCCGAAAGAGAGAGAGAGAGAGAGAGAGAGAGAGAGAGAGAGAGAGAGAGAGAGAGAGAGAGAGAGAGAGAGAGAGAGAGAGAGATAAACAACTGCTACTGCCCCGAAAGAGAGAGAGAGAGAGAGAGAGAGAGAGAGAGAGAGAGAGAGAGAGAGAGAGAGAGAGAGAGAGAGAGAGAGAATGAATTATAAAATGTAACGGAGGTATTTGGCGGCCATTTTGAGGGGAAAAGAAATATCTTTTGACTCAGTCACACACCCACATCCACCATACCCCCGCCCCGCCCCGCCCCGCCCCGCCCCGCCCTTGAGGAGAAAGTTAGCCTCCCCCACACGACCCTTCCCCACCCTCCTTCCCTCCCTTCCACCCCACCTCACCCACCCACCCACCCAAACTCTTACCACACGCCCGACCCCCACCCACTACCCACCCACCTCTCACCCCACCCACCTCACCCCACTCCTAACAGCGTCTTGGTAACGCGTTACCATCCTAGGTAACACAGGGGCGTCATTCATGTTACTGCTACCATACCACCATGACCCGCCCACCACCATGACCCACCCTGTAACATGACCCACCCTGTTGTATGACCCACCCACCACCATGATTCACCCAGCACCATGACCCACCCAGCACCATGACCCACCCACCACCATGACTCTTCCAGCACCATGACCCACCCAGCACCATGACCCACCCTGCACCATGACCCACACACTACCATGACCCACCCACCACCATTACCCACCCACCACCATGACCCACCCAGCAGCATGACCCACCCACCACCATGACCCACCCACCACCATGACTCACCCATCACCATGACCCACCCACCACCATGACCCACCCACCACCATGACCGACCCACCACCATGACCCACCCAGCACAGCAGCGTCACAGAGGAAGTGCGTAGGTGGTGGGTGACGGGGGGGTGGGTGACGGGGGGTGGGTGACGGGGGTGAGAGAGAGAGAGAGAGAGAGAGAGAGAGAGAGAGAGAGAGAGAGAGAGAGTCCTCTATCCTAAAGGCTGCGCTACTTCCAGCAGCAGGGGAATGCAGTCTCCTTTCGGAGCCCGGTAACACCACACTAAAAAATATAAACCCAATAAACCCTCGTACCTGACGTATATAAACCTATCATTAAACCCACTCTTATACAGTGAGACTTACCATTCCATAAAACTTTAAATAAGCCAATATAAACTCACATAAACCAATAAACTATGGTAGTAAACCGCAAATAAACCCTTTACTCGCTAATAAACCACAGCGAACTTCAATAAACCCACTCACGCGAATGAGCTGCAATAAACCCGCCAATAAACCAACTGATCGGCTTCCTCATACACCTGGTCATAAAACTGCTGATAAACCCAGTAAATGATTCCATTATTAAACCCTCGAATGAGCAATCATTTAATTAATTAATCCATGAAAAACTCATTAAAACAGTGGTAAACCCACTGATAAACCTACTGATAAACCCATTGATAAATCACTGAAAAACCCAGTGATAAACCCATCTCCAACCTTAAAATACACCCAATATAAACCCAATTACCCACCACCAATAAACCAGACGCGGGAAACAAATATAAACCACCACCAATAAACCAATAAACCCCTACGTAAAACAATCTTAAAACCACCTAACCAACCATAAAGTGCGTCCTTAAATCAAATCCTACCCCTTAAAAATGAAT
>NC_092272.1:1697715-1700215 GCF_036320965.1 Panulirus ornatus | reverse complement strand
GGGTGGGTGTAGTGTCGGGTGTGCGGGGTGGTGTGTGGGGTGCGGGGTGGTGTGTGGGGTGGTGTGGGGTGGTGTGTGGGGGGAGGTTGCTGAACCACCACAAACCAGCGCTCTTCCTTTGACCTCTGACCCCCGCCCTACATTGTGGCCCCTCCCCCCCACCCCCACCAGCCGCCCCCAGGCTCTCCCTCACTCTCCCACCCTCTCACTCCCTCACTCACCCACCCTCACCCTCTCACTCTCTCACCCTCTCACTCTCCCACCCTCTCCCTCACTCTCCCACCCTCACCCTCCCTCACTCTCCCACCCTCACCCTCTCACTCTCTCATCCTCTGACTCTCCCACCCTCTCCCTCACTCTCCCACCCTCACTCTCCCACCCTCACCCTCTCACTCTCTCATCCTCTGACTCTCCCACCCTCTCCCTCACTCTCCCACCCTCACCCTCCCTCACTCTCCCACCCTCACCCTCTCACTCTCTCATCCTCTCACTCTCCCACCCTCTCCCTCACTCTCCCACCCTCACCCTCCCTCACTCTCCCACACTCTCACTCTACCACCCTCTCCCTCACTCTCCCACCCCCTCCCTCACTCTCCCACCCTCTCCCTCACTCTCCCACCCTCTCACTCTACCACCCTCTCCCTCACTCTCCCACCCCCTCACTCACTCTCCCACCCTCTCCCTCACTCCAGCTGCCTCTCACTCCACTTGTAACGCCCCTCCCTCCCTCCCTCCCTCCGTCAGGTGGACAGGTCCAGCCGTGCGCTGGCCAACCGAAGGGCGTCTCCGTCATCGCCTCCTACAGGTGCGTCATGTGCGTAATACATCTCCTACAGTATGTACGCACGCGTGCGTAATACACCTACAGTATGTACGCACGTGTGCGTAATACACCTCCTACAGTATGCACGCTTGCGTGCGTGATACGCCTCCTACAGTATATACGCACGCGTGCTTAATACATCTCCTTCAGTATGTACGCACGAGTGCGTAATACACCTCCTACAGTATGTACGCACGTGTGCGTAATACATCTCCTACAGTATCTACGCAAGTGGGCGTAATACATCTACAGTATGTACGCACGCGTGCGTACTACACCTCCTTCAGTATGTACGCACGCGTGCGTACTACACCTCCTACAGTATGTACGCACGTGTGCGTAATACACCCAGAGCTGTTGGCATCCGGGACTACCCAACTGCCAATTAGAGCAGTTACCGAACGACCTCTGACGTCACGTAACAACCATTAACCTCCTGTGGAGGGAAAAGACCTCGATGGGTGCTTCCCTCCACACCCACCCCTCCACACCCACCCCTCCACCCCAAGGGCGTCGTCTGTGGGGGAGACGATGTAAGGCTAGGGCGTGACTGTGGGAGAGGCGGCACGGGAGTGGGCCCAGTTTCCCCAGCCACTGTCAACAGATGACCTTCCCTCCACTCCCTCCACCCTTCCCTCCACTCCCTCCCCAACCTCAACACCACCACCCCACTGAACCCCTCCACTCTCTCTCTCTCTCTCTCTCTCTCTTCCATCATTCCTCCCCACCAGCCATCCTTTCCTCCCCAGCTCGGCCACAGGGGAGCCTCCTTCCTTCCCAGGTCTGCCGCAGGGGAGCCTCCTTCCTCCCCAGCTCGGCGGCCGCAGGGGAGCCTCCTTCCTCCCCAGGTCTGCCGCAGGGGAGCCTCCTTCCTCCCCAGCTCGGCGGCCGCAGGGGAGCCTCCTTCCTCCCCAGGTCTGCCGCAGGGGAGCCTCCTTCCTCCCCAGCTCGGCGGCCGCAGGGGAGCAGAACGCTGGTCTCCCGCCTTGCGGAACGCTGCGGAAGTCAATGCCTCGTAGGCCTCCCGCCCGTCCGCAGGTCGCAAGCGGCAGGTAAGACCACCCTCCCCCTCCCCCCCAGCACAAGGTACAGCTTGAGCGTGAGGTACAGCTTGAGCGTGAGGTACAGCTTGAGCTTGAGGTACAGCTTGAGCGTGAGGTACAGCTTGAACGTGAGGTACAGCTTGAGCGTGAGGTACAGCTTGAGCGTGAGGTACAGCTTGAGCGTGAGGTACAGCTTGAGCGTGAGGTACAGCTTGAGACTGAGGTACAGCTTGAGCGTGAGGTACAGCTTGAGCGTGAGGTACAGCTTGAGCGTGAGGTACAGCTTGAGACTGAGGTACAGCTTGAGCGTGAGGTACAGCTTGAGCGTGAGGTACAGCTTGAGACTGAGGTACAGCTTGAGCGTGAGGTACAGCTTGAGCGTAAGGTACAGCTTGAGCGTGAGGTACAGCTTGAGCGTGAGGTACAGCTTGAGCGTAAGGTACAGCTTGAGCGTGAGGTACAGCTTGAGACTGAGGTACAGCTTGAGCGTGAGGTACAGCTTGAGCGTGAGGTACAGCTTGAGCGTGAGGTACAGCTTGAGCGTGAGGTACAGCTTGAGCGTGAGGTACACCAGATGCCAGCTGTACAATGTACACATACATACGTAGGTGGAAAATCGAAGTTGCGATCGGCT
>NC_092272.1:1672715-1692715 GCF_036320965.1 Panulirus ornatus | reverse complement strand
GTCTAAGGATCAGTCTTTGAAATTTGCTAAAAGTAAGTTAGGTGAGGTTGACTTAGATTTAGATGGGTTGTTTATATAGATATAAAAATCATCAGCTGGCCAGTGTATAAATCATGAAAATCACAGAAAACGGGAGCGAACTGCCATCTTAAACGACCTAATTCGTTCTAAGACACTAAACGACCATTTCCTTTCGGTACGCCCTCATTAACGAGGCAAAATAAATGATAAATTACAGTTTCTTTATCAACTAAAAGTAACTCATTTATTTCCTCCTTAAATCCATTTCCTATACCTTAAAATGTTAGAATTTCATTTATATGAATATCAATAAATATAACTACACAGGAATATCTTTAATTTAGTTGAGAAAATTAATATTTCTATATTTTTAGAAGAATTTGATGATATATCGAAAGTCTAGAAAATATAAGCCAGCTCCCAGTTCCTTTATTAACTAAAATAACTCATTTATTTCCTCCTAAATCTATATCCTATACCTTAAAATGTTAGAAATTTATTTATATAATTATCAATAAATAAAACTACATAGGAATATCTCTAATCTAGTTGAGAAAATTGGTATTTCTAAATTTTTAGAAGAATTTGACGATATATCGAAAGTCTAAAAAATATAAGTGGGTTCCAATAATATCGCTCGGGGGGTGAAAGGGGAGGGCGGGAAAGAGGAGGGAGGTGGGGCCTATAATGGCCGAGTCCATTCATCACGCGTGGGGGAGGAAAGGCGAAGGAGGGAGGAGTCTTCGACAGGCTCATTGACGGCCATGTTTAATGGCCTGTAGCCTAGTTCCCCCCCCACCTCACGGCGGAGGGGCGCGCGGTAGTAGTTCCGTAACGACCCGGGTCGTTCTGTGGCGTGACGTCAGCGCACAGCAGGGGGGGAGGGAAAGAAACCGAAACCGGTTGCGATAGAGGAACAGCACGATGCAACAAACAAACAAACAAACGCGTTCCGTCATCACTGTCACAGCGGAAGTATGCGGGTGGGTGCGCGCGCGCGCGCACCCACCCAACCAATGTCGACTGGCAACTCTTTCTAAACTCGTTTCTTAATCTGTACTTTCCCCTAACTCTAAATTACCCTTTTATCTCTATGGCTATACTCCTCTATTGACACGCTATAACCTATGAGGTAATTTGATTGATAATGATGGGTTATTTATGGGTAAATAATAGAGAATAGATAAGTGCGATGGCGAAGGGTGGCAGCTGTACCCCCAACAGCCTACGCTCTCTTGGCTTTCCCGGCGTCAGGGGGGAGGGAGGGAGGGAGGGAGGGGTCCCCCCATGGGTGGGTCCCCCTTCCTCCCTCTCTCCTCCTCCTCCTCCTCCCTCCTCCCTCCCTCCCTCCTTCCTCCACCACCTCCTCCCTCCTTCCTCCTCCCTCCTCCTCCCTTCCTCCTCCTCCTCCCTCCGCCTCCTCCCTCCTTCCTCCACCACCTCCTCCCTCCTTCCTCCTCCCTCCTCCTCCCTCCCTCCTCCTCCTCCTCCTCCTCCTCCTTCCTCCTCCCTTCCACCACCCTCCCTCCTGACCCCCGCTACAACGACCACCTCTCCCTCTCCCTCCTCTCCCTCACTCGCTCTCCCAGCCTCCTTACGACCATCGCCGTGTTATCTCTCCCTCTCACACTTAGAGATAGCAGGAAGAGAGATAGAGATAGAGATAATAGACAGAGATATACAGATACATACATATAGATATAGAGATATAGATATAGCAGAGCTCTCCCGCGCGTGTGCACAGAGCGATATAAAGAACCGTTGCTTTACCTTCGCCTTCCCACAACCCCCCCCTCCTCAACCCCCACACCTTCCCCCTCCTCAACCCCTCCCCCTCTTAAACCCCCCCTCCCCAGCACCACCCCCTTCCCCCTTCCCCCTTCCCTAGGCTACAAGGTAACGCCAGAACTACACACACACACACACACACACACACACACACAGCCGTTGGACGCTAAATGGCCATTGAGGAGGGGGGCAGCCAGCCTTTTAAAATGGCCGTACGTATCACAATGCGGCCAACAGTAGGTAGGAAGAAAATGGCCTTAGATGCCTTTTGCATCGCCCAACAGGTTAGTTAAACAGCCACCAGCCACGTGGTAAACAACACCCCCCCTCCCCCCCCCACCCACCCCCACACCCCCTTAAACCACCTAAATTCCAAAACCCCCCCCACCCTCACCCCTCCTTAAACCACCCCCCAACCCCCCCTTAAACTGTAACGGAATTTGACGTTGTTTTCCACCCCCGTATATAAACGGTCAAAAGCCCTCCCCCCACCTCTCCTCCCCCCATACAACTCAACCCCCCCTTCTCTCAAATGGCCAACTGAGCCATTAATAATATATTCTAAGGCCTTTAATAGAAAAAAAAGGGGGGGAGGGGAAAGGGGGTCATTCAGTTCTCCTCCCAATAGATCCAGTTCTATTTCGCGATTTTCGTCATCTATTCTGAACATATACTCTCCCCCTCCCAAGCGCACTTTCGTGTCATAATCACATCATCATCAGGGGAGACACAAGAGAGAAATATAACAGTCAGTTGATATACAACGAAGAGACGAAGCTACGACGCCATTTGGTAAACAACAGGGAAATGAAGCATTATAAGTTGCCAAGTGCACTTTCGTGTCATAATCACATCATCATCAGGGGAGACACAAGAGAGAAATATAACAGTCAGTTGATATACAACGAAGAGACGTAGCTAGGACGCCATTTGGTCAACATGTGATTGTCCAAAACACACAAACGAGCGTTTATAAACTTATTTTACAAATTTTATGAACAATAAAGTTATCTAATATGTATAGACCATCACTAATATTAAGATTATAATTCTTTGTGTATTTAATAATTAGAAGATTCAATGATATTTCTCTTAGTAACAGAGTTTAGAGTTAATAACTGAGATGGCATTACTCCAGTCAATACAATGATCATAGTTTTTAAAGTGATTAAAAGTTTTTAAAGTGATTAAACAAGGCATTTGATTCTTGTCCCGTTCTTATATTATATTTATGTTGCTTAAGTCTAACAGAAAGATCCTTACCAGTCTGACCGACGTGAAACTCATTACACAATTTGTACATGGCACTTTATAGATGCATCCAAGAGAATTTTTATGGTAAATTCCTAATTAAGATATTCTTTGTAGTATTATTGTTGCTGAAGGCAACATTTACATTATAGGATTTAAGTAACATGGGAAGTAAAGTGAAATTATTATTAAAAGGGAGAACTAAAAGATTCTTGGAGTCAATTGGAACTTATCGTGTTTCATTTCCCCATGGACTCATGGGAATATATATATATATATATATATATATATATATATATATATATATATATATATATATACTAAGTTCCCTTTCCTCTGTCTTATTTCACTACTGTAAGCTTCATACCACTTCTTCATCACTGACGATAAAACTACCCACTTAGCCACTTACACCCACCTATCACCCACCTACATCGATGGACTGTACCCACTGAAAGTCCTATACGAGCCCCCCCTCCCCACCTACACCTACACCCCACTTAACCACGTACCCCCTCCACCAACCCCATCACCCCCGCCACCACCTACATCTACACACCACTTAACCACATAACCCCTCCACCTACACCATCACCCCCACCACCTACACCTACACTTAACCACATACCCCCTCCACCAACACCATCACCACCTACACCCCACTTAACCACATACCCCCTCCACCTACACCATCATCACCCACCACCTACACCCTCACTAACCACATACCCCCTCCACCTACACCATCACCCCCGCCACCACCTACATCTACACACCACTTAACCACATAACCCCTCCACCTACACCATCACCCTCCACCACCTACACCTACACTTATCCACATACCCCCTCCACCAACACCATCACCACCTACACCCCACTTAACCACATACCCCCTCCACCAACACCATCACCACCCACCACCTACACCCCACTTAACCACATACCCCCTCCACCTACACCATCATCACCCACCACCTACACCTCACTTAACCACATACCCCCTCCACCAACACCATCACCCCCCACCACCTACACCTACACTTAACCACATACCCCCTCCACCAACACCATCACCCCCCACCACCTACACCTACATCATCACCCCCGCCACCACCTACATCTACACCTCACTTAACCACATACCCCCTCCACCTACACCATCACCCCCACCACCTACACCCCACTTAACCACGTACCCCCTCCACCTACACCATCACCCCCCACCACCTACACCTCACTTAACCACATACCCCATCCATCAACACCATCATCACCCACCACCTACACCTCACTTAACCACATACCCCCTCCACCTACACCATCACCCCCCACCACCTACACCCCACTTAACCACGTACCCCCTCCACCTACACCATCAACCCCCACCACCTACACCTCACTTAACCACATACCCCATCCACCAACACCATCACCCCCACCACCTACACCCCACTTAACCACATACCCCCTCCACCTACACCATCATCACCCACCACCTACACCCTCACTTAACCACGTACCCCCTCCACCTACACCATCACCCCCCACCACCTACACCTCACTTAACCACATACCCCATCCACCAACACCATCACCCCCACCACCTACACCCCACTTAACCACATACCCCCTCCACCTACACCATCATCACCCACCACCTACACCTCACTTAACCACATACCCCCTCCACCTACACCATCACCCCCACCACCTACACCTCACTTAACCACATACCCCATCCACCAACACCACCACCCCCCACCACCTACACCTACACTTAACCACATACCCCATCCACCTACACCATCACCCCCCACCACCTACACCTACACTTACCCACATACCCCATCCACCTACACCATCACCCCCCACCACCTACACCTACACTTACCCACATACCCCCATCCACCTACACATCACCCCCCACCACCTACACCTACACTTACCCACATACCCCATCCACCTACACCATCACCCCCCACCACCTACACCTACACTTACCCACATACCCCCATCCACCTACACCATCACCCCCCACCACCTACACCTACACTTACCCACATACCCCCTCCACCAACACCATCACCCCCCACCACCTACACCTACACTTAACCACGTACCCCCCTCCACCTACACCATCACCCCCCACCACCTACACCTACACTTAACCACATACCCCATCCACCTACACCATCACCCCCACCACCTACACCTACACTTACCCACATACCCCCTCCACCAACACCATCACCCCCCACCACCTACACCTACACTTAACCATGTACCCCCCTCCACCTACACCATCACCCCCACCACCTACACCTCACTTAACCACATACCCCATCCACCAACACCATCATCACCCACCACCTACACCTCACTTAACCACATACCCCCTCCACCAACACCATCACCCCCCACCACCTACACCTACACTTAACCATGTACCCCCCTCCACCTACACCATCACCCCCACCACCTACACCTCACTTAACCACATACCCCATCCACCAACACCATCATCACCCACCACCTACACCTCACTTAACCACATACCCCCTCCACCAACACCATCACCCCCCACCACCTACACCTACACTTAACCACGTACCCCATCCACCAACATCACTCAACTACTTCAGTGTAATGACATTCGAGTACCTCATTAGCCTTGGGGGTCGTTAAGCGAAGGTAATTACCACACACGATGCCCCCTCCCCCTCTTAAAAGCCCCCCCCAGAGGGAAATCGGGTTGAAGGGGGGGAAGAGAGGGGGAGGAGGGGGGTATATGATGACAAGAGAAGGTAGAAATCAACTCAGAATCATAAGAGAAGGACGATCGAATATCAGAACACCGTGAGAAACTCATAAACTCAGACCACAAGTGAGGTATTACAGAGACACGACCCCCCACCCCCTTAAACCACACCTCCTCCCCCCACACACCCCTTCTCCTCCTCGTCCCACACACCCACATACACCCACATACACACCCTAGCCTTGGTCAACACAGGATACATTCCATAAAACCGAAATGAAATTGATATAATAAAAAATCAAAATGAAAGCCAAAGAAAATAACTGAGGACTGTTGATTGTAACTCACACATGGGCAAATTCATACACATAAAAAAGGGGGGAAAGCCAAAGAAAATAACTGAGGACTGTTGAGTGTAACTCACACATGGGACTTGTGGGCAAATTGATATACATAATAAAAAGAAAAGTGAAACCCAAAGAAAATAACTGAGGACTGTTGATTGTATGACACACTGGACTTGTGGGCAAACTGATATACATAAAATAAAGAAAAATGAAACCCAAAGAAAATAACTGAGGACTGTTGATTGTAACTCACACATGGGACTTGTGGGCAAATTGATATACATAAAAAAAGGGGAAAGCCAAAGAAAATAACTGAGGACTGTTGATTGTATCTCACACATGGGCAAATTGATATACATAAAAAAGAAAAGTGAAAGCCAAAGAAAATAACTGAGGACTGTTGATTGTAACTCACACATGGGACTTGTGGGCGATGGGTGAGATCGCCTCTACCCCCCTTCTACCACAACTGGTAGTGTGAGGACAGGTCACCACACACTACACCCTCGGTCGTACCTGCAAGGGAAAAAGAGCAGCGTGTTAGACCAACGGGTCTGCTTGTGGTGCCTTAGTGCAGGTGTCGAATGTCGGTTAATCTTGGGAAATCCTGGTGTGTGTGTGTGTGTGTGTGTGTGTCTGTGTGTGTGTGTGTGTGTGTGTGTGTGTGTGTGTGAAGGGACATAACTCATTTATTGATCTAACGACAGACAGACACTGGTAATAAATGGAATCAAAAGATATGATGACCAGGAAAGTAAATAAGATGGCTTTTGAACAATCAGTCAGTCTTTGCACAAATGGAAATGTCGATACAAATGGAAATGTCGATACAAATGGAAATGTCGATACAAATGGAAATGTCGATACAAATGGAAATGTCGATACAAATGGAAATGTCGATACAAATGGAAATGTCGATACAAATGGAAATGTCGATACAAATGGAAATGTCGATACAAATGGAAATGTCGATACAAATGGAAATGTCGATACAAATGGAAATATCGATACAAATGGAAATGTCGATACAAATGGAAATGTCGATACAAATGGAAATGTCGATACAAATGGAAATATCGATAATGAGATCAACTCTAATTGGAATCATGGCACCGAACTGCCACTTGGGGACGAGGGATCTCTCTGGTGGCATGAGTTGACGGTGGCGAGAATGGTGGCTGGGGTAATGGCTTGGGGAGATGAGCCGGGAGGGACGTAATGTATGGAGCATGTTTAAAAAGGTGGACTCCCCTCCCACCCGAGAATGAGCTTGGCTGCTACCTCCTGCATTTGTTCTAATTGCCACAGTCATGTGGTGGTTCAGGGGAGGGGAAAAACCCACCTTGGTGTCAGCTCCCAACACCGTGTCAAAGGCTCACACCACAAGCCTCCCCTTCCTTCATAATGAACCTCCAAACGACGTTCTAAGCGGGACTCACACGGGCATCGAACCCTGACCCATCGGCATCCCTTTCCATTTCGCGGAGGAGGCGTCGTCGACTGGGCCTGTGATCCAAAGCGCCTGGCGTCCACGGTGTGGTATACGGGGAGGGACGTGGGTGCGACAGATCCCAATGAGGGAGGAGGGGGGGGCAGGGGGGGCCAGTGCCGCACCCTAACCCCCCTTCTTTCCGCCAAGGGTGCGGCAGTGGGAGTTTTGCGGTGTGGGCTGCGGCCACAGAGAGAGAGAGAGAGACACTCGAGGATCCTGGGAGCCCGCTCCCCATGTGCAAAGAGATCCCAGTGTGGGTTAACCACTGCGGTATACAGATCCCACACCTCGCCCACCTACCGAACCTCACCTGCCCACCTACTGAACCTCACCTGCCCACCTACCGAACCTCACCTGCCCACCTACTGAACCTCACCTGCCCAACTTCACCTACCCAACCTCGCCTACAGCCCCACCTACCTACCCCACCTACCTCCACCTACCTAAACCCCCACCTATCTATAGCCCCACCTACCTGAAGCCCCACCTATCCAACCCCCACCTACCTAAACCCCACCTACCTAAAGCCCTACCTATCTACAACCCCACCTACCTACCCAAACCCCACCTACATCCCCACCTACAGCCCCACCTACCCAACCTCACCTACCCAACCCCCACCTATCTACAGCCCCACCTACCAACAACCCCACCTACCTACAACCCCACCTACCCAACCCCCACCTACAGCCCCACCTACCCAAACCCCACCTATCTACAACCCCACCTACAACCCCATCTACAGCCGATTCTTGGCTGGGGTTTATGTACGACGGTACGACCTTTGTGTACGACGGTACTACCATTATGTACGACGGTACGACCATTATGTTCGACGGTACGACCATTATGTACGACGGTACGACCATTATGTACGACGGTACGACCATTATGTACGACGGTACGACGATTGTGTACGACGGTACGACCATTATGTACGACCCCTGGGTATGATGACCTGGTCTTTGACCTTCGTCTGCATGATTGGGGGGGAGGTGACCTCAAGGGTGGGGGTGGGGGGGAGGGGGTGTTGACCCTTCCAGTACACAGGGGGGGGGGGGAGGGGTGGAGGTCACTTCCTTCCTACACTGCCTTTCTCTTCCTTCATTTCTGCCCTTCCTTCATGCTCTCTCTCTCTCTCTCTCTCTCTCTCTCTCTCTCTCTCTCTCTCTCTCTTAAACCCCCTGGTTGGGGTTTAAGGGGGGGAGAAATGGGTTTATTGATTAGGGGGAATACTGGTAAAAAGGGGGGGTCGGGTGGGGGTGGGGGCTATGGCAAGGGGCCGGTCTAAGGGCTGCCCTTAAAGGATTTGGGCCACCCGTCCCTTCACTAAGGTGACTGCCCTTAATTAAGGGGTCAGTGCCACCTGTCCTTTATGAAGGGCCAGACAAAGGATGCCCTTAATTAAGGGGTCAGTGCCACCTGTCCTTTATAAAGGGCCAGACAAGGGATGCCCTTAATTAAGGGGTCAGTGCCACATGTCCTTTATCAAGGGCCAGACAAGGGATGCCCTTAATTAAGGGGTCAGTGCCACATGTCCTTTAATAAGGGCCAGACAAGGGCTACCCTTAATTAAGGGGTCAGTGCCACATGTCCTTTATAAAGGGCCAGACAAGGGCTGCCCTTAATTAAGGGGTCAGTGACACCTGTCCTTTATAAAGGGCCAGACAAGGGAAGCCCTTAATTAAGGGGTCAGTGCCACATGTACTTTATCAAGGGCCAGACAAAGGGCTGCCCTTAAAAGGCTCAGGGCCAGGACTAAGGGCTTCCCTTATTTCGTACCATTACCCTAAACCCATATCCATACTCATCTACCACAACCACAGTAATATCTATTAGAAAAGGGAAAGTGAATATAATCTTCATTAACTTTAAAGTTACTTTACAGTAATATTCTCCCTTACTTACAATATCTAGAATTAAGAATATCTTAATATTCAAATATTTTCGATATTCGTCCACACCAGACGCCATGAATCTCCCGCCAAAATTCCCATGAGAAATGGAACGAAGAAAATATGGGAGAATACAACCATATGTTTGGTGATCCCTCACGGCCGAAAATCTCGTTAAAAAAACGTGGACGAAGAGCCGTAATGTAAGGAGCATGTAAGCCGAGACGCCTGGCTTATGACACGATACACACAGTTGCCATATAGTAATAACATTCGGGAAATATTCCACATATTTCTCTTCATGGCAACTGCATGACACTCCATGACACCACGCTTGTCACCTCATGACATACCCTTAACTACCCGCTCATGACGGGTCATAAAGCCAGCCTGTCATTACTAATGGAATAGTAGGAAAAAAAAAGAAAAGATATATGGAAAGGAATTCTGGGCGTGCCTGGCAACTCGAGTGATGACGTATACGGGGTCACTATGAGCCGTGGTCTTGGGCGACCCCTATACAAGGACAATATAGCCTATATGACCTATAAGAACCGTCTAGAACACCCGAGGGAAGATCCTATAACATCCAACGGGTGACTATATACATATATACAAATATAGAGATATATAATGACGTCAGGTTATATATAGATTTGGAATGATAACTCCGGGTCTAACCAAGAAACTAGTGGAATGAACCACCAGGAGGGAAGGGGAGGGAAGGGAAGGGGTGAGAGAGAGAGAGAGAGAGAGAGAGAGAGAGAGAGAGAGAACTCCTCCCCCCCCAACCTGGGTTCGAACGCACAGCGTTGCGACGCTCTACGTCGACTAACGCAAGCAAAGCTAACGGTATACACTCCCCCCCCTCCCCTCCCCCCTTCCTCATGCGCCCGTTGAAACAGCAACAGGAAACAGAGGACGCAACAGGGAAAAAGTACACACACACATATATATATATATATATATATATATATATATATATATATATAGAGAGAGAGAGAGAGAGAGAGAGAGAGAGAGAGAGAGAGAGAGAGAGACAGATAGACAGACAAACAGATAGATGGATATATAGGCAGATAGATAAATAGATAAACAGATAGATAGATAAACAGACAGATAGACAGACAAACAGATAGATGGATATATAAGCAGATAGATAAATAGATAAACAGATAGATAGATAAACAGATAGACAGACAGATAAACAGATAGATGGATATATAAGCAGATAGATAAATAGATAAACAGATAGATAGATAAACAGACAGATAGACAGACAGATAAACAGATAGATGGATATATAAGCAGATAGATAAATAGATAAACAGATAGATAGATAAACAGACAGATAGACAGACAGATAAACAGATAGATGGATATATAGGTAGACAGATAGATAAATATACAGATCGATAGATAGACAAACAGATAGATAGATAGACAGATAGATAGATAGATAGATTGAAACAATGTTAGGGGAAAGAAAACTGAAAATGATCTTGAGTGAAAATGTAAGTATTTGAGGTGAACATGAGAATGCGAGCAGTGAATGTGAGTGAAGGTGAGCGTGTATGTGACCGGCTGAAGGACAGTCATGTTCTTCACAATCACTTCTGAGACTTGGAGTGAACAGTGAGCGAGAAAGTGAAGAATAATGTGTTCTTTCTCATGTTCTCTGCTTCCCTACTGAACATGAGCCTTGTTCTCTTGTCATGTTCTCTGCTTCCCTACTGAACATGAGCCTTGTTCTCTTGTCATGTTCACTGCTTCCCTACTGAACATGAACTTTGTTCTCTTGTCATGTTCTCTGCTTCCCTACTGAACATGAGCCTTGTTCTCTTGTCATGTTCTCTGCTTTCCTACTGAACATGAGCCTTGTTCTCTTGTCATGTTCTCTGCTTCCCTACTGAACATGAACTTTGTTCTCTTGTCATGTTCTCTGCTTCCCTACTGAACATGAGCCTTGTTCTCTTGTCATGTTCTCTGCTTCCCTACTGAACATGAGCCTTGTTCTCTTGTCATGTTCACTGCTTCCCTACTGAACATGAGCCTTGTTCTCTTGTCATGTTCTCTGCTTCCCTACTGAACATGAGCCTTGTTCTCTTGTCATGTTCTCTGCTTCCCTACTGAACATGAGCCTTGTTCTCTTGTCATGTTCACTGCTTCCCTACTGAACATGAACTTTGTTCTCTTGTCATGTTCTCTGCCTCCCTACTGAACATGAGCCTTGTTCTCTTGTCATGTTCTGTGCTACCATGAAAATGAACCCTGCCACGGGGTTCGAACCCCAGAACCCCTCCATTTCGCATTTCCTCAATGGCACAGTTGAACGCCTGCGTTCAACTGTGGAAAGTGAACGCGGGCCCGGTGCGAACGGCCTCTTTCATCCGCTGGAAAGTGAACGCCCCTCTGAAACACAGGGGTGAACGCCCTCATTCCTGGGGGGAGTGGGGGGGGGGTAGGTTGGAAGTGAACGCCCCGCCTCTCTCTCTCTCTCTCTCTCTCTCTCTCTCTCTCTCTCTCTCTCTCTCTCTCCTACCTATTTGTTACCTCCCCCTTTCTTATTCTCCCTTTCCCTATTTTCACACTACGTACCCTATTTCAACCATTTGCCATCCCTATTTCTCCCTATTTATCCACTATCTCTCTCTCTCTCTCTCTCTCTCTCTCTCTCTCTCTCTCTCTCTCTCTCTCTCTCTCTCTCTCTCTCTCTCTCTATTTTCACACTACGTACCCTATTTCAACCATTTGCCACCCCCTCTTCTTCCCTATTTACCCACCGTCTCCCCCTCTCCCTATTTTCACATTACGTACCCTATTTCAACCACTTGCCATCCCTATTTCTCCCTATTTATCCTCTCTCTCTCTCTCTCTCTCTCTCTCTCTCTCTCTCTCTCTCCCTATTTTCACACTACGTACCCTATTTCAACCATTTGCCATCCCTTTCTCCCTATTTATCCACTATCTCCCTCTCTCTCTCCTTATTCTCCCTTTCCCTATTTTCACACTACGTACCCTATTTCACAATTTGCCATCCCTATTTCTCCCTATTTATTTACCATTTGCCACCCCTCTTTCTCCCTATTTATTCACCATCTACATCTTCCCTATTTATCTCTACTTACTCACCACTACCTTCTTTCTTTTCCCCATTTCTCATCCCTATTTCTCTACTTTCTCAATTTCCCCTATTCCCCGTACCACATCCCTCCCCTATTTCCTCATTTCCCATCCTCATTTCACCCTATTTCCATACCACCTCTTTCCCATTCCCCTAACTCCCTCCTCTTCCCTATTTACCCACATACCCCTTCCCTACTTGCCCATTAATGGACTAGCCCCATTAGAAAGCTCTGACCCCGACCCCGGATTTGACCCAGGGGAGTAATTGGCGACAGAAAACGGGAGACGGGGACGGGGGGAAACTGCTATAGACCAAAATGACTTTAAGCGCCCATAAATAAAACATTATAGTTAGTGTAAAAAAACTCACAAATAAATATAAAGTAAAGAGGAAAATAAAGATAAATGAAAATAAATATAAGGAAGTTTGATACGATAAATGAGAAGAATAAATGAAGTTTGATACAATAAATGAGAAGAATAAATGAAGTTTGATACTATAAATGAGAATAATAAATGAAGTTTGATACGATAAATGAGGAGAATATAATGAAGTTTGATACGATAAATGAGAAGATTAAATGAAGTTTGATACGATAAATGAGAAGAATAAATGAAGTTTGATACGATAAATGAAAATGATAAATGAAGTTTGATACTATAAATGAGAATAATAAATGAAGTTTGATACGATAAATGAGAAGATTAAATGAAGTCGATATGATAAACGAGAATAAATAAAGTCGATACGATAAATGACGACACGATAAATGAGAATAAACGAAAATACAAAAAAATCTCGATACGAAACACGAGAATATATAGAAAACGAAACGAGGCGACAAAAAACGAACGAATAATTATAAAAATCATTAAAATAAAAAAAGAAGATAAATGATAATGATAAATAATAATGATAATTGAACAAGAAAACAAGAATGACATTAATTACACATACAGGAAGAGAAAGGGGGCGACCATTATAGATAAGAGAGATTACACTGATGACAGAGGAAGTGGTAAATGGTAGGGGGAAGTGAGAGATAATGAGAGAAAACGGGGGGAGGGGGGAATGACTCGTGACGTCACACGTCATTACAGACGACGGGAAGGGAGAGAGGGAAGGGAAGGGAGATGAGGGGGGGGAGAGTGAAGGGAAGGGAGTGGGGGAAGGGAGTGGGGGAAGGGAGAGTGAAGGGATAGTGAAGGGAGAGGATGGAAGGGAGGGGAGGGAAGGGAGGGGAGGGAAGGGAGAAGAGGGAAGGAAGAGGGGGAAGGAAGGGAGAGGAGGAAAGGAAGAGGGGGGAAGGGAGAGGGGAGAAGGGAGAGGAGGGAAGGGAGAGTGAAGGGATAGGGAAGGGAGATGGAAGGGAAGGGAGAGGAGGAAGTAAAGGGGGGGGGGTGTGAATAATGGCCAGAGCAATGAAAATGGGAATGCGGGTTGACACAGGAGATAGATAAGAAAAATACTGATAAGAAGATAAGAAAGGGAGGGGCAGGATGGGGGGGGGGGGATGATAACAGATAGTGGGTGGGGGATGGGAAAGAAGTGAATGCAATGAATGAAATATGAATGAAGCGGGAAAATGAAAGAAGAAAATATTAGTTACCTAATATAATTCTTTAATATCTACCCTGTCCACTTATCTAAGTATAATACTCTACTATCTACCCTGTCTACTTATTCAACTTTAATACTCTAATATCTACCCAATCTACCTATTTACCTATGACACTACTATCTACCCTGTCTACTTATTCAACTTTAATACTCTAATATCTACCCAATCTACCTATTTACCCATAATACTCTACTATCTACCCTGTTTACCTATCTATCTATAATACTAATATCTACCCTGTCTACCGATCTATCTATAATTCACTATCTACCCTGTCTACCTATCTATATCTATAATTCTCTACCTACCCTATATACCCATTTACCTATAATCCTCTAATATCTACCCTGTCTATCTATCTATCACTCTATATTTCTATCTATCGTAGAACCATGGGTACGAAATTCTACAATCAATAGAACTCTCCAACCTCACTTTAAGAACCCCTGTGCGTTCAAAATCAATATAGCTCCCGCAAATCAGAACCTCGAACCTTCGGTCTGAACCCTTTTGAACCTCTGGAGGACCTTATGGTCCAAATACAAGACCATTTCTTACTATTTTCGAACCATCTAGAAAAACTGAATTGAACCTTTTGAACCGTGGGAGAACCCGCGTTCTAAATAAACGCCCCCAGAAAAACAGAACTCTGCTATAACCTTCAATTCTGAGATTGAACCCCCCAAGGGACAAGGGGGGGAGGGGGGGAGGGTAGAAGGGGAGGGTGTGTGTGTGTGTGTGTGTGTGTGTGTGTGTGTGTGTGTGTGTGTGTGTGTGTGTGTGTGTGTGTGTGTGTGTGTGTGCTAGGTTCACTTTCTCTTCCACTGATCTACCCAACAATTTGAGTTGAACCCGGTGTTCATAATCTCACAAAGGTTCTTAAGTGTTCTGAACTCCATGTGAGGTTCTGATGATATTCTAAGGTTCTATTTTTTCTATATACTTCTGGGGTTCAGCCGAGGTTCAACAGTTTTGTAGTTCAAAGGTTTGTCTGAGGTTCTAAGGTTTACGTCAGACTTTAAGGGTTTAATTTGGAGTTCTAAGGTTCAAGTGGAAACATGAGTTCAGAAATGTTCAACTTAGTGGTTCTAAGATTCACGTGGGGGTTCTGAAGTTCACATAAGACTGCAGGGGTTAGGTTAGGTTTAATCTTCTACACTGAGGTTCTAAGGCTCATTCTAAAAGTTTCAAGGTTCATAAAGATATCTAAGATTCATTTAAAGTTCCAGGGTTCACTCAAGGTTCCACAATTTCCATGGAACTTTAAGGCTCAATTCAGGCTATAAGGTTCAAACAGGGTTCCACGGTTTGTACACAATTCCAAAGGTTCAAAATACGTTTAGTTTTAACTCAAGGTTCCAGAACTCGCATAAGGCTCAAGTTTCACTCAAAGTTCTAAGGTTCACATTAAGTCCCATGTTCAAGTTCACACCTAAAAGATCAAAATTCATCTTAGGTTCTATGCCTCCCAAAAAGGTTCAAAATATACAATGGGGTTTCCATGTGAACTTAAGGTTTTTCAAAGGTTCTCTTCTACCTATGGCGCCCTGTATACCATAAGCCCTGTATACCATATACAGTTACAGAACTTAAATGAACCTAAAATAAGTAGATGGAAGTTAAAGGGGGGTTCAAGTATCTATAGCTAAGGGTTCAAATACTCAAGTGAACACTAAGTTCTACATAGAGCTTTCCAGAGCGGGTTCTATCTATTGAACTTGAACCCTTTTAGATATACAGGATTAAACCTTAAGACCCTGATGAGGTTCAAAGTCTACGGAGACCTGTCTACCTTTGTAAGGTTCAAAGTCTATCTAGGTCTGTATAGAACCTTTTAGGTTTAAAGTTTACGTATCTCTATATAGAACCTTTATAAGGTTCAAAGTCTACGTATCTCTATATAGAACCTTTATAAGGTTCAAAGTCTACGTAGATCTATATAGAGGCTTAACAAAGGTTCAATGTCTACCTCAGTCTGTATAGAACCTTTATAAGGTTCAAAGTCTACGTAAGGTCATCTTAGAACCCTTATAAAGTTCAGAGTCCAAGGAGGTACGTTTAGAACCTTTATAAAGTTCAAAGTTCAATCGTGTTACGATGGTCAAACACGTTGGCGAGCGAAGGAATTTCACTGATGGAATTTAAACTTATTCAGCTGTGACGGGATTGTGACGCAGGTGTGACGGAGCTATAACAAGGGGCAATGTGACGGAGCTGTGACATGAATGTGTGTGTGTGTGTGACGCAAGGGTGATGGACTTGTCAAAAGGCAATGTGACGGGGTTGTGACGAAGCTCTAACAAGGCAATGTGACGGGGTTGTGACGAAGCTGTAACAAGGCAATGTGACGGGGTTGTGACGAAGCTGTAACAAGGCAATGTGACGGCGTTGTGACGAAGCTGTAACAAGGCAATGTGACGGGGTTGTGACGAAGCTGTAACAAGGCAATGTGACGGCGTTGTGACGAAGCTGTAACAAGGCAATGTGACGGGGTTGTGACGAAGCTGTAACAAGGCAATGTGACGGCGTTGTGACGAAGCTGTAACAAGGCAATGTGACGGGGTTGTTGTGACGAAGCTGTAATAAGGCAATGTGACGGCGTTGTGACGCGAGGCTCGACTCTATAACTCCCCCCATACAATCACAACCATCACCCCAAATACCATCCCCCCTCTACAACCTTCCCCCCCCAAACACCATATCCCCCACCTCAACCTCTCATCTCCCCCCCACCTCAACCTCTCATCTCCCCCCCACCTCAACCTCTCATCTCCCCCCACCTCAACCTCTCATCTCCCCCCCCACCTCAACCTCTCATCTCCCCCCACCTCAACCTCTCATCTCCCCCCACCTCAACCTCTCATCTCCCCCCACCTCAACCTCTCATCTCCCCCCCACCTCAACCTCTCATCTCCCCCCCACCTCAACCTCTCATCTCCCCCCACCTCAACCTCTCATCTGCCCCCCACCTCAACCTCTCATCTCCCCCCACCTCAACCTCTCATCTCCCCCCACCTCAACCTCTCATCTCCCCCCCACCTCAACCTCTCATCTCCCCCCCACCTCAACCTCTCATCTCCCCCCACCTCAACCTCTCATCTCCCCCCCACCTCAACCTCTCATCTCCCCCCCACCTCAACCTCTCATCTCCCCCCCACCTCAACCTCTCATCTCCCCCAGTAGACATTGAACCTCCCCCTCCCCAAGGGAGTGCCAGTGCTCCAACAGATAACCTCCCCCCCTCCCCCTCCCCCCCTCCTCAACTATCGACTTTCCACTCACGACCCAGAGAGAGGGGAGTTGGGGGGAGGGGGAGGGGGGCAGTATTAGCTGGGGGGGAGGAGCGTCTGTGTGTGTGTGTGTGTGTGTGTGTGTGTGTGTGTGTGTGTGTGTGTGTGTGTGTGTTGCAGAGGGGGAGGGAGGGGAGGGTAGTATAGGGGGGGGGGGAGAAGAGGGCCAATTGCTCGAGAACCAACTTTCTAACAGCCAGGGGCCACTCCCCTCCCCCTCCCCCTCCTCCCCTCCCCAGACGGTGGTGGGGAGTTGGGGAGGGGGAGGGGGAGGGGAGGGGGAGAAGTCATTAGAGGTTATAAGGGGTCAAACCGGGGAGAGGAGGAGGAGGGGGGGGGGGAGTTGTGGTGGTGCCACACTGGGGGGGTCATAGGGGTGTTTGTATTAGGGGGAGAGAGAGAGAGAGAGAGAGAGAGAGAGAGAGAGAGAGAGAGAGAGAGAGAGAGAGAGAGAGAGAGAGAGAGAGAGAATGTGAGGTCGGAAGATGAGGGTGGGGGTTGGGGAGGTTGGGGGGTGGTGGGGGGGTTGTTATGCGTGTGTGTGTGTGTGTGTGTGTGTGTGTGTTGTCGTACTCCCCCCTCCCTCCCCACTGTATATATACGTACATGTGTACGTCTTCTTTCCCCCACCAAGTTCACATCCAGGCGACAGGATGGTGGGTTTGTGCGCAGTGCGACAGGATGGTGGGTTTGTGCGCAGTGCGACAGGATGGTGGGTTTGTGCGCAGTGCGACAGGATGGTGGGTTTGTGCGCAGTGCGACAGGATGGTGGGTTTGTGCGCAGTGCGACAGGATGGTGGGTTTGTGCGCAGTGCGACAGGATGGTGGGTTTGTGCGCAGTGCGACAGGATGGTGGGTTTGTGCGCAGTGCGACAGGATGGTGGGTTTGTGCGCAGTGCGACAGGATGGGGGGTTTGTGCGCAGTGCGACAGGATGGTGGGTTTGTGCGCAGTGCGACAGGATGGTGGGTTTGTGTGCGCACTTTTCCAGTGTTACGGTCAACAGAGGCAGCCACCAAAGGGGGGGAGGGGAGGGCGATACGCTACACTCACACTCCCTCCCCCCTCCCCCCCTCCCGTCACGCAAGCTGGCCCCCCCCCCTCCACCACTGTACATGGGAATACCCACCTATCAGTGGTGACCCACCCCCCCTACCACCACCACTGCAACCACTGTATCTACACCAGCACCACTGGATCACAACCAACCACCACTGCACCACCACTGTGGATCACAACCCACAACTACACCACAGTAGACCACAAACCACCACCACCACAGTGGATCACAACCCACCACCACCACCACAGTGGATCACAACCCACCACCACCACTGTGGATCACAACCAACCAGCACCACTGTAGATCACAACCCACCACCACCACCACAGTGGATCACAACCCACTACACCACCACTGTAGATCACAACCCACCAATGGACCACCACCACTGTAGATCACAACCCACCACCACAGTGGATCACAACCCACCAGGAGGGTGGGTGGGTGGGTGGGTAGCAATCAGCGCCAAACCCTTGCCGTGCATCACATCTTCCACACTAACACATTCAATAACACATCGTAACCCCTTGTGGTGGTGGAGGGGGGGTTGTGGTGGAGGGGGGGAGGGGGTTGTGGTGGAGGGTGGGGTGGAAGGGGGGAGGGGGTTGTGGTGGAGGGTGGGGGGAGGGGGTTGTGGTGAAGGGGGAGGGGGGTTGTGGTGGACATGGTGGAGGTCGTGGAGGTGGAGTGGTGGTAGGGGCGGAGGGGGTTGTGGTGGAGATGGTGGAGGTCGTGGTGGTGGAGGGTGGGGGGGGGTTGTGGTGGGGATGGTGGAGGTCGTGGTTGTGGAGTGATGGAGGTCGTGGTGGTGGAGTGGCGGAGGGTGGGGGAGGGGGTTGTGGTGGAGATGGTGGTGGAGTGGTGGTGGGGAGGGAGGCCCACCAACCAGGAAGCCCCCCCTGAGTTCGCTTGATGGTGGAGAGAGTGTTGGAGATGGGGTGTTGATGGTGGTGGAGGGGTTAGTGTTGGGGGTGTGATGGTGGTGGAGGGGTTAGTGTTGGAGGCAGTGTTGGTGGTGGGGGAGTGAGACAGGAGGCTCCTTAGTTCGTTTCATGGTGGAGAGAGTGTTGGAGAGGGTGTGATGGTGGTGGAGGGGTTAGTGTTGGAGGAGGAGAGGGGAGAGTGTTGGAGGCAGTGTTGGTGTTGGTGGGGGAGTGAGACAGGAAACCCCTTGGTTCGGTTGACCAGTCACGCGTACCACCTACCTTGTGTGGCGCTACACCCTCCACCCACTACACCCACCCTCCACCCACTACACCCAACCTCCACCATACACACTCCACCCACTACACACTCCACCCTCTACACCCTCCACCCGCTACACACTCCACCCTCCACCCACAAC
>NC_092272.1:1650215-1667715 GCF_036320965.1 Panulirus ornatus | reverse complement strand
CCTCCCCCCTGGGGTCGTGGTGCACCCCAGCTCCCCCTGGGGTCGTGGTGCACCCCAGCTCCCCCTGGGGTCGTGGTGCACCCCAGCTCCCCCAGGGGTCGTGGTGCACCCCAGCTCTCCCCCTGGGGTCGTAGTGCACCCCATCTCTCCCCCCCTGGGGTTGTGGTGCACCCCAGCTCCCCCCTGGGGTCGTAGTGCACCCCATCTCTCCCCCAGGGTCGTGGTGCACCCCAGCTCCCCTCCCCCCTGGGGTCGTGGTGCACCCCAGCTCCCCCAGGGTCCGTGGTGCACCCCAGCTCCCCTCCCCCCTGGGGTCGTGGTGCACCCCAGCTCCCCTCCCCCCTGGGGTCGTGGTGCACCCCAGCTCCCCCAGGGTCGTGGTGCACCCCATCTCCCCCAGGGTCGTGGTGCACCCCAGCTCCCCCAGGGTCGTGGTGCACCCCAGCTCCCCTCCCCCAGGGGTCGTGGTGCACCCCAGCTCCCCTCCCCCCTGGGGTCGTGGTGCACCCCAGCTCCCCCCCTGGGGTCGTAGTGCACCCCATCTCTCCCCCCCTGGGGTCGTAGTGCACCCTAGCTCCCCCAGGGTCGTGGTGCACCCCAGCTTTCCCCCTGGGGTCGTAGTGCACACCAGCTCCCCCTGGGGTCGTGGTGCACCCCAGCTTTCCCCCTGGGGTCGTAGTGCACACCAGCTCCCCCTGGGGTCGTAGTGCACCCCATCTCTCCCCCCCTGGGGTCGTAGTGCACACCAGCTCCCCCTGGGGTCGTGGTGCACCCCAGCTTTCCCCCTGGGGTCGTAGTGCACACCAGCTCCCCCTGGGGTCGTAGTGCACCCCATCTCTCCCCCCCTGGGGTCGTAGTGCACACCAGCTCCCCCTGGGGTCGTGGTGCACCCCAGCTTTCCCCCTGGGGTCGTAGTGCACACCAGCTCCCCCTGGGGTCGTGGTGCACCCCAGCTCCCCTCCCCCAGGGTGATGACAAGGAACAGCAGGGAGATCATATAACGCACCCCAGGTAGGAACCCCCCCCCGCCTCCACCACCCCCCCCCCCCTCCCACCCTCCCTCCCTCCACCACCTCCCTCCCTCCCTCCACCACCTCCCTCCCTCCCTCCACCACCCACTTCTACAATTACCTTATCTCCATCAATATCTTCTCCCTCATTCCCTGTCCACTCGTGAATCACCACTTTCTCCCTCGTCTCCACCATCACCAGGTCCTCTCTCCAACACCTTCTCCCTCGTCTCCACCATCACCAGGTCCTCTCTCCAACACCTCCCTCGTCTCCACCATCACTATGTCCTCTCTCCAACACCTTCTCCCTCGTCTCCACCATCACTATGTCCTCTCTCCAACACCTTCTCCCTCGTCTCCACCATCACTATGTCCTCTCTCCAACACCTTCTCCCTCGTCTCCACCATCACCAGGTCCTCTCTCCAACACCTTCTCCCTCGTCTCCACCATCACTATGTCCTCTCTCCAACACCTTCTCCCTCGTCTCCACCATCACTAGGTCCTCTCTCCAACACCTTTCTCCCTCGTCTCCACCATCACCAGGTCCTCTCTCCAACACAGGATCTCCAACAGTTCCGTCTCCTATGGTCGTTAAATGAGCTCGTAAAACACCTTTTCCTATTGGTCTGTCGCATAACGCAACTAAAAGCTGATTGGCCGAGTGCGGCAGCACCCTGCTCCTGATTGGTCCAGAGGCTACAACATCTTTAACATGATTGGCCAAGAGGCTATAGCAATCTGAAGCTGATTGGTCCACAAAGCCAGCATCCTTAACAGTGATTGGCTCATAACATCTAACATTTACTTCTAACTACCTAAGCTATCGTTTAGCCACTTCTAACTACCTAAACTATCGTTTAGCCACTTCTAACTACCTAAACTATCGTTTAGCCACTTCTAACTACCTAAACTATCGTTTATCCACTTCTAACTACCTAAACTATCGTTTAGCCACTTCTAACTACCTAAACTATCGTTAGCCACTTCTAACTACCTAAACTATCGTTTAGCCACTTCTAACTACCTAAACTATCGTTTAGCCTCCTGTAACAACGTCTCTCACCCGTGAACAAGACGGACGAAGGCAAAACATGACCCAATCACGTCCATCTCGAGTTGACAAGAAGGTTTGGTACGAGAAAAAGAACGGAAACATTTTTTCAGATCTCCCGTGACATTTGGAATCCTGACCCTCATAGGTGGGAAAGACAATTCAAAGGACGGAGGAAGGGAAGGAGAAGAAGTCCGCAGCTTCGCTGGGAGGGAAAGGAAGGGAAGAAGGGCTAAGGAAGGAAGTAGAAATCCACTGTTTTGGCTGTTCGACCTTGGCTCGGCTCACTCCCTCCCCCACACACACTACAGGAAGCAGCGGGTTTCGAACCCCTGACACCGGGACACATGGAGACGCCGCACGACACTAGGGGGCGGAGTAATACCTATAGAAAATGGGGAGAGAGAGAGAGAGAAGGCAACTACACTACCCGCGAAGAAAATGGGTTGGTTAATTGGAGAGGAGATGCTTTGAGACGGAAGGCGAGGTGGGACTCTTGCGGTGTAGTGGTCAGCGTTCCTGACCATGATACACACATTCATGAGGCGGCGTCCAGGGTCGAAGTGTATAGGTTCGAATCCTGGTTACGGCAGTCGGTTCACAGTCAACCCAGCTGTTCATCCACCCCCTAGGGGGTTGGTTGATAGAATGGGCACCTAGATCAAGTTAGGATATATATATATATATATATATATATATATATATATATATATATATATATATATATATATATATATATATATATATTCCTATGAGTCCACGGGGGGAAATGAGACACGATAAGTTGCCAAGTGCACTTTCGTGTCATAATCACATCATCATCAGGGGAGACACAAGAGAGAAATATAACAGTCAGTTGATATACAACGAAGTGACACACACACACACACACACACACACACACACACACACACACACACACACACACACACACACACACACACACACACACACACACACACACACACACACACACATACACACACACACACACACACACACACATACACTACACACACACACACACACACCTCAAGGCATCCATAAACCCCCCCCCCCTTTCTCCCCCCATGCAACATCCGACACTTCTTCCCCCCCATGCAATAATTTATATCGTAATTGACCCCCTGACACTACACTTCCCCCCCCCCAGGACCTGGTGACCCTCCCCCCCCTCCCCTTTGCTTGACCTCAGATGACCTCCGGGGGGAGGGAAGGGGAGAGGGGGGGAGGGGGAGGGAGGGGGGGAATGATGACTGTAGATTAATAACAAAGTGAAATGGGGGGGGGGGCAGGGGCGGGGCGGGCCAAGACAATGCCATAAGGGTAGTGGCGTTACGGTCGAGGATCGCGAGCTAAGGCTGTGGGGTTGACGACGGAAGCTGGGATGCAAATTATGTGGGAGGGGAAGGGGGGAAGGGGAGGGGGAGGGGAGGGGCAAGGAGGAGGGCAGGGGTTGGGAGGGAGAGGAGGGGAGAGGTGGGGAGGGGTGGGGGGAGGGGGGAGGGGGGAGGAGGGAGGGGGTTCTGTCGTTGGGTTGGTTGGGGGGGTGTGTGGGGGGGAGGGGAGGGGAGGGGGGAAGACAGGTGATGAGGAGGAAGGGGAAGGTGGGTTGGGTGTAGATGGGGAGGAAGGAATGGGGATGGGGAAGGGTGGGGATGAGGGGTCGAGTTAGAATAAGGAAAGGGGGGGGGATGAGTAGGGAGAGGGGGAGGGGGGGGGTAAAGGTGTGGAGGGGGGAGGGGAGAGAGAGAGAGAGAGAGAGAGAGAGAGAGAGAGAGAGAGAGAGAGAGAGAGAGAGAGAGCTCTTACCCCCCTAGTAAATTCCAGAGGCGGTGCTCATAGGCTAGAGGGAGGGAGGGATGGATGACCCCCCCCCCAAGGCAAGATAGGGGGAGAAGAGGGGGGGTAGATTTGGCTAAGGGGATTAAGGGGTTGTGTAGGGGGTGTGTGTGTGGGGGGGAGTAACTGTATCCTGGGGGAAGGGGGGAAGGGGGGGAGGGTGGTCTTCGAAAGGGGGGGAAGGGGGGGAGGGAGGGAATGGTCTGTCGAAGACCACATCAGTACAGACGGCATGACGAAGACTAGGCCAAGCTGTGGGCAGTGACGAGTGGTGGGAGGGGGGGGACGGAGGGGGGGCGGGGGAGTGTACACTCAGCAGTGAACAGTGATGACTTGAGGAGGGGGGGGGAAGGAAGGGTCGTGGGTTGCCTGGGGGGGAGATTGAGGTGGGGGGTGTTAGTGCTCTTCAGGATCCCTCCCTCCCCCCCCCCCAGCCACTTTGCTGGCAAAACATACACCCCCCAAAACCCCCCCCGTCGCTTGTACCCCCCTCCCCTCCCCCCCTTCTTTCATGTGGGGACCCGCCTGTGTATCGCCAATGCGTGTGTGTGTGAGTGTGGTCAAGGGTCGTATATACCGTCGTGGTCAAGGGTCGTATACCGTCGTGGTCAAGGGTCGTATATACCGTCGTGGTCAAGGGTCGTATATACCGTCGTGGTCAAGGGTCGTATATACCGTCGTGGTCAAGGGTCGTATATACCGTCGTGGTCAAGGGTCGTATATACCGTCGTGGTCAAGGGTCGTATATACCGTCGTGGTCAAGGGTCGTATATACCGTCGTGGTCAAGGGTCGTATATACCGTCGTGGTCAAGGGTCGTATATACCGTCGTGGTCAAGGGTCGTATATACCGTCGTGGTCAAAGGGTCGTATATACCGTCGTGGTCAAGGGTCGTATACCTGTCGTGGTCAAGGGTCGTATATACCGTCGTGGTCAAGGGTCGTATACCGTCGTGGTCAAGGGGTCGTATATACCGTCGTGGTCAAGGGTCGTATATACCGTCGTGTCAAGGGTCGTATATACCGTCGTGGTCAAGGGTCGTATATACCGTCGTGGTCAAGGGTCGTATATACCGTCGTGGTCAAGGGTCGTATTATACCGTCGTGGTCAAGGGTCGTATATACCGTCGTGGTTCAAGGGTATGCTATATACCGTCGTGGTCAAGGGTCGTATATACCGTCGTGGTCATAGGGTCGATTACCGTCGTGGTCAAGGGTCGTATATACCGTCGTGGTCAAGGGGTCGTTATACTGTCGTGTCAAGGGTCTATTTACGTCGTTGGTCAAGGGTCGTTTCCGTATACTGTCGTGGTCAAGGGTCGTATTACCGTCGTGGTCAAGGGTCGTATATACCGTCGTGGTCAAGGGTCGTATATACCGTCGTTTCAAGGGGGCCGTATACTGTCGTGGTCAAGGGTCGTATATCCGTCGTGGTCAAGGGTCGTATTACTGTCGTGGTCAAGGGTTCGTTATACCGTCGTGGTCAAGGGGTCGTATATACCGTCGTGGTCAAGGGTCGTATATACCGTCGTGGTCAGGGTCGTATATTACCGTCGTGGTCAAGGGTCGTATATACCGTCGTGGTCAAGGGTTTCGTATATACCGTCGTGGTCAAGGTCGTATTATTACGTCGTGGTCAAGGGTCGTATATACCGTCGTGGTCAAGGGTCGTTATATACCGTCGTGGTCAAGGGTCGTAATATACCGTCGTGGTCAAAGGGTCGTATATACGTCGTGGTCAAGGGTCGTATTTTACCGTCGTGGTCAAGGGTCGTATTATACCGTTCGTGGTCAAGGGTGTATATACCCTCGTGGTCAAGGGTCGTATATTAACGTCGTGGTCAAGGGTCGTATATACCGTCGTGGCAAGGGGTATATTTTTTTTTTTTTTTTTTTTTTTTTTTTTTTTTTTTTTTTTTTTTTTTTTTATTTTTTTTTTTTTTCCGTCGTGGTCCCGGGTGTAATACCGTCGTGGTCAAGGGGCGTATATACCGTCGTGGTCAAGGGTCGTATATACCGTCGTTTGGGCAAAAGGGGTAATCGTCGTGGTCAAGGGTCCCCTATTTACGTCGTGGTTTAAGGTGTATATAACCGTCGTGGTCAAAAGGGGTATATCGTCGTGGTCAAGGGTGAGAGAGAGAGAGAAGCAAATACACTACCCGCGAAGAAAATGGTTGGTAAATTGGAGAGAGATGCTTTGAACTTAAGCAGGTGGACTCTCGCGTGAAGTGCCCAGCTTTTCCTGACCATGATCCACAAAATCATGAGGCCCCTTTCCAGGCAAGTGAAATAGTTAAAATCCTGTTACGGCAGTGGGTTTTACAGTCACCCAGCGTTAAACCCCCCCCAAAGGGTTGGTTATAGAATGGGCACCTAACAAGTAAGATTATAATATATATATATTATATATATATATATATATAATATAAATATATAAAAAATAAATATAATATATATAAATATTCCTATGATTTCCACGGGGGGAAATGAAACACGATAATTTGCCAATCCTTTCGTTCATAATCACATCATCATCAGGGGAACACAAGAGAGAAATATAACATCAGTTATATAAAAACCCAAGTGACACCACACACACAACCAACACACAACAAAACACACCCCACACACACACAAAACACAAAACACACACAAACAAAAAAATTACCCCCACACACAAACATCCACACACATACACACACACACACACACATACACACACAATAAAAACAAAACACACACACAAACACACACACATACACACACACACACAAAAACATACACAAAACAACCACCACACACACATACACACACACAACACACAACAACACACACCACACATACACGTCCCAACACACACACACCACACACACACACACACACAACACACACACACACAACACGTAACACAACACACACACACACACACAAAATCACACACACATACACACCCACACACACACAACACAAAAACACACACACACACACACCCAAAACACACAACACAACACACACACACACACATACACACACACACACACACACACAACACACACATACACTACCCCCAAAACCCCAACACACCTCAAGCACCAAAAAAACCCCCCCCCCCCTTCCCCCCCCATCAAAAACCGACACTTCTTCCCCCCCATGCAATAATTTATATCGTAATTGCCCCCGACACTAAAACTCCCCCCCCCAGCCCTGGCCCCTCCCCCCCCCCTCCCCTTTGCTGACCTAAAAGATGACCCCGGGAGGAGAGAGGGGAGGGGGGAGGGAGGGGGGAATGAGACTGTAATTAATAACAAAGTAAAAAAGGGGGGGCAGGGCGGCGGGCCAAGAAAATGCCTAAGGGTAGTGGCGTTACGGCCCGAGGATCGCGGTAAGGCTGTGGTTTGACACGAAGCTGGGATGAAAAAAGGTGGGGGGGGAAAGGAAGGGAGGGAGGGAGGGCAAGGAGGAGCAGGGTTTGGAGGGAGAGAGGGGAGGGTGGGGTGTGGGGGGAGGGGGGAGGAGGGGGGTTCTGTCTTTGTTGGTTGGGGGGGTGTGGGGGGGGGGGGAGGGGAGGGGAGGGGGGGAAGGTGATGAAGGAAGGGGAAGTGGTTGGTGTAATGGGGAGGAATGGGGATGGGGAAGGTTGGGTTTAGGGGGGCGATTAGAATAAGGAAAGGGGGGGATATTAGGGAAGGGGAGGGGTAAAGTTGGGAGGGGAGAGAGAGGAGAGAAGAGAGAGGAGAGGAGAGAAGAAGAGAGAGAGAGAGTTTTTTTAAAACCCCCATAAATTCCGAGGCGGTGCTCATAGGCTAAGGAAGAGTTGGATGACCCCCCCCCCAAGGAAAAAGAAAGGGAGAAGGGGGGGGGGTAAATTTGGGGACAAAGGGTTTAAAGGGTTTGTAGGGTGTGTGTGTGGGGAGTAAGTAGTATCCTGGGGAAGGGGAAGGGGAAGTGGTCTTCGAAAAGGGGGGGAAAGGGGGGGAGGAGGAATGTCGTCGAGACCACATCAGTACACCCTTACGAAGATAGGCCAAGCTTGGGCAGTGAGATGGTGGGAGGGGGGGGACGGAAGGGGCGGGGAGTTACACTCAGCATAAAATATGATTTGAGGGGGGGAAGGACGGGTCGTGGGTTGCCCTGGGGGGGGAATTGAGGTGGGAATTTATTTTGCTCCTTCGGAAATCCTCCCCCTTCCCCCCCCCCCCCCCCCCCCCCCCCCCCCGCCACTTTTTTTGATTGGCCCGGCAAAACATACACGCCCAAAAAACCCCCCCCCCCTTCGCTTGTAACCCCCCACCTTCCCCCCCTTCTTTCTTTTCGTGGGCCCCTGTTATCGCCAATGCGTGGTGTATATAGTGTGGTCAAGGGTCGTATATACCGTCGTGGTCAAGGGTCGTATTTTACCGTCGTGGTCAAGGGTCGTATTCTACCGTCGTGGTCAAGGGTCGTATATACCGTCGTGGTCAAGGGTCGTATATACCGTCGTGGTCAAGGGTCGTATATACCGTCGTGGTCAAGGGTCGTATATACCGTACGTGGTCAAGGGTCGTATATACCGTCGTGGTCAAGGGTCGTATATACCGTCGTGGTCAAGGGTCGTATATACCGTCGTGGTCAAGGGTCGTATATACCGTCGTGGTCAAAAGGTCGTATATACCGTCGTGGTCAAGGGTCGTATATACCGTCGTGGTCAAGGGTCGTATATACCGTCGTGGTCAAGGGTCGTATATACCGTCGTGGTCAAGGGTCGTATATACCGTCGTGGTCAAGGGTCGTATATACCGTCGTGGTCAAGGGTCGTATATACCGTCGTGGTCAAGGGTCGTATATACCGTCGTGGTCAAAGGGTCGTATATACCGTCGTGGTCAAGGGTCGTATATACCGTCGTGGTCAAGGGTCGTATATACCGTCGTGGTCAAAAGGTCGTATACACAACCCAGCAACAGAAGCAGCGTTAACATATGAGTAACAGGAAGAGAAGACGACCCCCCCCTCTCCCCTTCCCCTCCCCTTCCCTTCCCTTTCCCCTTCCCTTCCCTTCCCTTCCCCCCCTACAACACCGAGGGATGTGGGTTGGTTCCACCCAAGAGCCCGAGTTAATCACCCCCTACTACGACTACCACCCCCCTAGCCAACCCCCCCTAGCCAACCCATCCATCCCTCTCCCTTCCCCTTTCCTTTCCCTTCCCTTCCCCCCCCCCCCCCAGGCAATCACCACCAGCCACTTTACTTCAGTAGCGAATCTGATGAGAAAGAGAGAGAGAGAGAGAGAGAGAGAGAGAGAGAGAGAGAGAGAGAGAGAGAGAGAGAGAGAGAGATTTTTTTACTGGAGGGAGAAGATGGGGGGGGGAGTTGGTGTGGGGGGGAGAGAATGGGGTTGAGTTTCAACTTGACCTGGCAAAGCTGGGGGGGAAGGGGGGAAGAGGGGGAGGGGGGAAGAGGGGGAGGGGAAGAAGAGGGGGAGGGGGAGGGGAAGAAGAGGGGGAGGGGGGGGAGCGCTGGACAGAAACCCCCCCCTTCCCCCTCTCTCGAGGGAGAGGTTTCCAGTGTCTCTTGACGAGGGGGGAGGGGGTTGTGTTGAGACAGAGGGGAGGGGTTGAACAGGGGGGAGGGGGTTGTGTTGAGACAGAGGGGAGGGGTTGAACAGGGGGGGAGGGGGTTGTGTTGAGACAGAGGGGAGGGGTTGAACAGGGGGGAGGGGGTTGTGTGAGACAGAGGGGAGGGGTTGAACAGGGGGGAGGGGGTTGTGTTGAGACAGAGGGGAGGGGTTGAACAGGGGAGGGGGTTGTGTTGAGACAGAGGGGAGGGTTGAACAGGGGGGAGGGGGTTGTGTTGAGACAGAGGGGAGGGGTTGAACAGGGGGGAGGGGGTTGTGTTGAGACAGAGGGGAGGGGTTGAACAGGGGGAGGGAGTTGTGTTGAGACAGAGGGGAGGGGTTGAACAGGGGGGAGGGGGTTGTGTTGAGACAGAGGGGAGGGGTTGAACAGGGGGGGGTTAAGGTTACAGCAGACATGAAGTGGGGGGGAGGGGGGGGGGAACTGAACGATATACATACAATTGACAGTTGATAGAACCCGTCTCAGAGACAGACAGACAGACACAGAGACAGACAGAAAGACACAGAGGCAGACAGAGAAACATATAGACATATAGACAGAAAGACAGACAGACAGAAAGACACAGAGGCAGACAGAGAAACATATAGACATATAGACAGAAAGACAGACAGACAGAAAGACACAGAGGCAGACAGAGAAACATATAGTCATATAGACAGAAAGACAGACAGACAGAAAGACATAGAGGCAGACAGAGAAACATATAGACATATAGACAGAAAGACAGACAGACAGAGAAACATATAGACATATAGACAGAAAGACAGACAGACAGAAAGACAGACAGACAGACAGAAAGACAGACAGACACAGACAGAAAGACAGACAGACACAGACAGAAAGACAGACAGACACAGACAGAAAGACAGACACAGACAGAAAGATAGACAAAGACAGACACAGACAGAAAGACAGACAGACACAGACAGAAAGACAGACAGACACAGACAGAAAGACAGACAGACACAGACAGAAAGACAGACAGACAAGACAGACAGACAGACGGCAAATAAACAGACCAACCACAGACGCGTAAACAGACCCAGTAAGGCTACTACACAGACACAGACAGACAGACAGGGACACAGACCACCCCACCTTTCCCTATAGACAGAGACAATATAGACAGAGACCATACACAAACAAGATATGTTATCTTTTAACTGTCTTTTTCTTATCTTTTGTGTGTCTGTAAGATGGTCTTCTGAGCCAGTCTGTGAGACAGATGGTCTCTGACCACGGTGGTGAACAGGCCCGTCAAGATGACCTGGAGGACCACAGGTCACTGATCATAATGACATGGATAGATAATTCCCCTTCCTCTGTCCCTTCCCACGTTACCGTCCCATCTCAAAATAGATGGGAAAGGGGTGGAAAGGGGGGAAAAGGAGTGAAGGGGAGTAAAGGGGGTGGGAAAGGGGGAGGGAAAGCTCAAATGCTCTCAAGGGGTCTCCCTTTCCCCTCCATCCCGCTAGCCACCCTGTGCGGGAAGACCACCCCTCCCCCCTTCCCCCATCACCACCACCACCCTTCCCCCTCATTAAATGTCAAGTGAGAGGCAGATGGTCCTTGCTCTCCCTCTCCCTCTCCCTCTCCCTCACTCTCACTGCCCCTTCTTCTTACTCTCTCCCATGACTATCACTCCGACCATCCCATTCCACAGTGAGGGGAGGGAATGGGGGAATGATGGTTAAGGGGGAGGGGGGAAAGAAAGAGGTAAGAGGTTTTCTGGGGCAAAGAGACCCCCCACACACAAAGACCCCCTACCCTCCCACACAGACCACAGAGACTGTCGAATGTGGGAGGGGAGAGACCCCCTTCCCCCCCTCCCCCCCACCACAAAGACCACAGAGACGTCGAGTCTGGGAGGGTAGAGACCCCCCATCCCCCTCCCCTCCTCCCCCCTCTCCAAAGACCCCAGTCTCCTGATGGAGGAGGTCTTCAGGAGAGACGGTAACTAGACTCACACAGACCCTCAGCACCAACGCAGCGCGGACCACCACAGTATAGAGACCACAACAGACCACCACAGTATAGAGACGCCATCACACACACACACACACACATACACACACACACACACACACACACACATAAACACACACACATACACACGTACACAACAGATGAAACCTAAAATACACACATATCGACCCTCAACCACCCACCCACCCACCCCCATAACAGACCCACCCACCCACCCACCCACCCACCTAACTCTATTATCTGAATGAACATTGAGTGGGGAGGGGGGAGGGGGGTGGGAGGGGGAGGGGGAGGAGGAGGGGGAGGGGGAGGAGGAGGGGGGAGGAGGGCTTTGTTTACCTATGACGTCACGGCATTCTCCAAGGTGTCCTCTTACCCCCCTTTCCCTCCCTCCCTCCCTCCTCCTTACCCCCTTTAACCACCCCCTTCCCTTTCCCCTTCCCTCCTCCCCTTTAACCCCTCACCCCTCTCTTCCCCCCCCCCCCACACGTCCTCAAGAGCTGATGACAGTGTTCAACGTCTCGTCACCAGACACCACTAGACGAGAGGACGGCCCACATCCAACGCAGCCTCCCTGTGTCGCAAGGGGAAATCTCTCTCTCTCTCTCTCTCTCTCTCTCTCTCTCTCTCTCTCTCTCTCTCTCTCTCTCTCTCTCTAAGAAGAGAAATCAAGATTATTAGAAAAAGGAAAACAAAAAAAAGATATGAATATATGTATATATATATATATATATATATATATATATATATATATATATATATATATTATACATAATGTTTTGAAGAGAGAGAGAGAGAGAGAGAGAGAGGAGAGAGAGAGAGAGAGAGAGAGAGAGAGAGAGAGAGAGAGAGCTGGTGTGGTGTGTGTGTGTGTGTAGGCCAGGTTAGGTCCAGTTTGAACCAACCAGCCAATTGTCACCCCTGTTACTGCCCGCTACCACCACTACCACCTACACCACTACCACCTACCACCACTACCACCTACCACTACTACCACTACCTACCCACCACCACTACCTACCACCACTACTATTTACCACCCCTACCTACCACCACTACTATTTACCACCCCTACCACCACCTACCACTACTACCAGTACCTACCACCACTACCAGTACCTACCACCACTACCACCACCTACCACCACTACTATTTACCACCCCTACCACCACCTACCACTACTACCAGTACCTACCACCCCTACCACCACCTACCACTACTACCAGTACCTACCACCACTACCATTTACCACCCCTACCACCACCTACCACTACTACCAGTACCTACCACCACTACCATTTACCACCCCTACCACCACCTACCACTACTACCAGTACCTACCACCACTACCATTTACCACCCCTACCACCACCTACCACTACTACCAGTACCTACCACCACTACCACCACCTACCACATGGTCTGGTCATGACACAAGTCCACTACCCTCCTGTCGCTCTCTCCCCCTTCCCTCCTCCCATACCCCCCCTACCAACCCCTCCTCTACCCCTTCCACGGCCCCTTCCCTACAACCAGTCCCCTTTCCACTCCCCCTTCCACTCCCCCTTCTCTAGAACCAGTCCCTCTTCCACGGCCCCTCCTCTAGAACCAGTCCCCCTTCCACTCCCCCTTCTCTAGAACCAGTCCCCCTCCACGGCCCCTTTCCTAGAACCATCCCCCTTTCCACGGCTCCTCCTCTAACCACGATCTCTTCTCTAGAACCAGTCCCCCTTCCACGGCCCCTTCTCCCGAACCAGTCCCCCTTCCACGGCCCCTCCTCTAGAACCAGTCCCCTTCACGCCCTCCTTTAGACAGTCCCTCACTCCCCCTTCTCTAACAGTCCTTCCGAATTACTCAGTTCCTGTGGTGAAGGTACCTGGCTAGGTGTGGTGAGGTACTGCTAGTGTGGGTGAGGACAGCTACAGTGTGGTGAAGGGTACATGCTAGTGTGGGTGAAGGGTACATGGCTAATGTGGGTGACAGGGTACCTGCTAAGTGGGGTGAGGTACATGCATTCGTGGGGTGAAGTACTGGCTCAAGTGTGGGTGAAGTACATGTAAGTGATGGGTGAAGGTCCATGGCTATGTGTGGGTGAAGGGTACATGGCTCAAGTGTGGGTGAAGGGTACTTGGCTAGTGTGGGATGAGGGTACATGGCTAAGTGTGGTGAAGGGGACATGGCTAAGTGTGGGTGGCAGGGTACATGGCTCAAGTGTGGTGTGAAGGGTACATGGCTCGTGTGGGTGAGGGTACATGGCTTAAGTGTGGGGTGAAGGGTACAAGGCTAAGGGTGGGTGAAGGGTACATGGCTAAGTGTGGGTGAAGGGTACATGGCTAAGTGTGGGTGAAGGGTACATGGCTAAGTGTGGGTGAAGGGTACATGGCTAAGTGTGGGTGAAGGGTACATGGCTAAGTGTGGGTGAAGGGTACATGGCTAAGTGTGGGTGAAGGGTACATGGCTAAGTGTGGGTGAAGGGTACATGGCTAAGTGTGGGTGAAGGGTACATGGCTAAGTGTGGGTGAAGGGTACATGGCTAAGTGTGGGTGAAGGGTACATGGCTAAGTGTGGGTGAAGGGTACATGGCTAAGTGTGGGTGAAGGGTACATGGCTAGGTGGGTAGGTGGGTGCCCATGTTGGGCGTACAGTGGGTACAATATGTCGATACAGGAAGGTCCCAAATGGGGCCCAAGTGGGGCCCAGAGGGGTCCCTCCCCCCTCTGGTAAGGGGGGGGCAGGGAGGTGTAGGATACATGAAATACATAATACAGCAGAATACAGTATGTTGACACTGCCACACGGGACCCCCCACCCCCCCACCACTGTACCGTCCCCCCCTCTTCAAGGGGCGCTACTCCCTCTCCCCCCCCTTTCCTTCCCTTGCCTTCTTCCCCCCCAGGCAACGCCCCCTGAAGCAGGACCTCCTCCCCAGGAAAACCATGTCCCCCCCCCTTCTCTCTCTCTCTCTCTCTCTCTCTCTCTCTCTCTCTCTCTCTCTCTCTCTCTCTCCCTGTTCAATGAGGGGGCGCAGCAAGGGGGGAGGAGGAGGGGGAAGAAAGAAGAGGTTGGGGGGTTGGGGGATTGTGGGGGGGTTTGGGGAGTGGTGTACTTGCATGGCCATCTCGGGGTGGTGGAGTTGGTGGCGGGGTTCGAACCCCAGCCTCCGAACAAACGGACCACTGTGAGGGCAAGCTGTACGCATGAAAGAAAACGGGATGAGGTACATCGGCGGGGTTTTTCGTGTAAACATAATATGAAAGAATGACGGGATGCCATCAATGCTGGAGATCTTCCTTCACGAAGGAATTGAAGGCAGGGTCGTCTTTCCCCGATGCGTTCGTGAGGGTCGTAGCGTTCGTGAGGGTCGTGAGTGCGTGGGGGAGTCGTAGCGTTAGTGAGGGGTCGTGAGTGCGTAAGGGGAGCCGTCCGTTCGTGAGGGGTCGTACGTTTCGTAATGGTAGCCCGTTCGTAACGGTCGTACATTCGTGAGGGTCGTACGTTCGTGCGTTTTTGAGGGTCGTCCGTAGTGAGGGTTGTCTGTCCGTAAGGGTCGTACGTTCGTAAGGGCCGTGCGTTCGCTAAGGGGTTGTGAGGGTCGTCTATTCGTGAGGATCGTCCGTTCGTGAAGGGGTCGTACATTAGCAAAGATCGTACGTTCGTGAGGGTCGTACGTTCGTGAAGGGGTCGTACATTCGTGAGGGTCGTACATTCGTGAGGGTCGTCCGTTCGTGAAGGGGTCGTACGTTCGTAAATGGGTCCTACGTTCGTGAAGTGGTCGTACATTCGTGAAGTGGTCGTACATTCGTGAAGGGGTCGTACGTTCGTGAAGTGGTCGTCCGTTCGTGAAGGGGTCGTCCGTTCGTGAAGGGTCGTACATTCGTGAGGGTCGTACATTCGTGAGGGTCGTACATTCGTGAGGGTCGTCCGTTCGTGAAGGGGTCGTACGTTCGTGAGGGTCGTCCGTTCGTAATGAGTCAATCAGATAAGCTTGGCTGGTATGATCAGATAAGCGTCATGAGGGAGGGGAGGGATGAGCTCATTGCATGACCAGTGAGGGGAGGGGGAGGGGGAGGGGAGGGAGGGGAAGGGAGGGGAGGGGGGAGGGAGGTGGGAAGGGAGGAGAGGGGAGGGAGGTGGGAGGGGAAGGGAGGGAGAGGGGAGGTGGGGAGGGGGAAGGAGGGGAGGGGAGGGGAGGGAGGTGGGAGGGAGGGGAAGGGAGGGAGGGGAAGGGAGGGAGGGGAGGAGGGAAGAAAGGGGAAGGAGGGGAGGGGAGGGGGTGGGAAGGGAGGGGAAGGAGTGGAGGGGAAGGAGGGGAAGGGAAGGGAGGGGAGGGGGGAGGGAGGAGGGGGGGAGGGGAATGTCCTCATCCGTGCATGACATCCGAGGGACATGAGGGTATGAGGCCCTCATCTTCGTCCTGTGGTCAGCGTCACGCGCCTGAGCATTGCATGACCGCCTTCATGAGGCGCCGCATGGAACAGTGAGGGGAGAGGGGTGAGGGGAGAGGGGTGAGGGGAAAGGGGGGTGAGGGGAACGGGGGTGAGGGGAGGGGGGGTGGTGTCCGCTTGGCTTCGCCCCCTCACTGAGCAATAATCATGAGCGTCATGCGGGCTCCAATACCAGCGTGCAACCCACCACCAACCCACCACCAACCCACCCACCCACCCATGCCCCCTCCCTCCCTCCCTCACCCCACCCTCACTCATACCCACACACAAACACACACACACACACACCCCTTCCCCTCTGCCCCCACACTCCCTCACTCATGTTCACCCACCGCCCACCCACCCACCCACCCACCCCCCACCCACCCACCCACCCACCACCCACCTCCTTCCATGACCGCGTCATGAGGTCTGTCATGGGGGCGTGGGTCGTGACGTATTCGCGACACGCCTCTCACACACCCATGCATGACCCACCCATGAACATGTCCCCCACACACCCATGCATGACCCACCCATGAACACGCCTCCCCCACACACCCATGCATGACCCACCCATGAACACGTCCCCACACACCAATACATGACCCACCCATGAACACGCCCCCCACACCCATGCATGACCCACCCATGAACACGCCTCCCCCACACACCCATGCATGACCCACCCATGAACACGTCCCCACACACCCATACATGACCCACCCATGAACACGCCCCCCACACCCATGCATGACCCACCCATGAACACGCCCCCCACACCCATGCATGACCCACCCATGAGCGCCACCCACGCACCCATGCATGACCCACCCATGAGCGCCTCCCACGCATCCATGCATGACCCACCCATGAACACGCCCCCCACACCCATGCATGACCCACCCATGAACACGCCTCCCCCACACACCCATGCATGACCCACCCATGAACACGTCCCCACACACCCATACATGACCCACCCATGAACACGCCCCCCACACCCATGCATGACCCAACCATGAACACGCCTCCCCCACACACCCATGCATGACCCACCCATGAACACGTCCCCACACACCCATACATGACCCACCCATGAACACGCCTCCCCCACACACCCATGCATGACCCACCCATGAATACGCCCCACACACCCCTGCATGACCCACCCATGAACACGCCCCCACACATCCATGCATGACCCACCCATGAACGCCCCCCCACACACCCATGCATGACCCACCCATGAGCGCCTCCCACACACCCATGCATGACAGACGCATGACCGCTTCCCAGGTGGGCTGTGCATGTGTGACGTATGGATGAGAGGGTCGCTGCATGGCATGCGGTCACCCACATCACCCATCCCCTGCCATCCGCTGCTGGATGAACGAATGGATGTTATCAACAGCCAGTGTGGATGACGTGTTTGTGTTTGTGTGTGTGTGTGGATGATGTGTTTGTGTGTGTGTGTGGATGACGTGTGTGTATGGATGACGTGTGTATGTGTGTGTGTGTACGACGTGTGTGTGTGTGTGTGTGTGTGTGTGTGTGTGTGTGTGTGTATGTG
>NC_092272.1:1630215-1645215 GCF_036320965.1 Panulirus ornatus | reverse complement strand
ACGCACATATTGAGAACATCTGGAGAAACCCACCCCCACCCCACTGGACCAACGGGGTCTCCCAGGGGGGGCGAGGGGGAAGGGGGGAGAGGGGAGGGGGGGAGGGAAAGACGTTTGGAAAAGGAAGGGAATTCTGAAATGGTGTCTTGCCTTTCCCCCCCTCCCACATCTCTAGCCTCTCTCTCTCTCTCTCTCTCTCTCTCTCTCTCTCTCTCTCTCTCTCTCTCTCTCTCTCTCTGTGTTGACCTTCTTATCTCCCTGACCTTTTCAACATTCTAACCCAACGATCATTTGGCAAATTCATTTTTGCCGTTTTTCTTTTTTCCTTTTTATGTCAGGGTTCGAATCCTTTTTGTCCATTTCTTTTGAAAGTCAACCTTCCCGCTTTCCACAAACCCACATTCCCTCTCCCACACCCATGTATCTATCCTTCTCCATTCCACAACCTTAAACCTCTTCCACACACACACACACATCCCTCTTCTCTCCATTCCACAACTCTAACCCTTTCCACACACACAACACACACACACACACACACACATACAACCTCTTCCCTATTACTTAACCCTAACCCCTTTCCACCCACATCCCTCCTCCTCCATTCCACAAACCTTTCCCCCTTTTCCACACACTCCCCCTCCCTTCCCACTCCCCCAGATCACCTCTCGACCTGGGGGAGCGCCCCCCCCCCCCCCCACCAAGATTCAAGGCACAATCAACTGACATTTTAACAGTGGAACCTGCGCTAGGGATGGGAGAGAGAGAGAGAGAGAGAGAGAGAGAGAGAGAGAGAGAGAGAGAGAGAGAGAGAGAGAGAGAGAGAGAGAGAGAGACTCTCCCTCTCTCACTCGCTCCTCTTCCTACACCATCTGGATTTCTCTCACTTGGGAAGGGGGGAGGGAAGGGGGGAAGGGGGACAATGGGAGAGGGTGTGGGAATGGGATGGGGGATAGGAAAGGAAGGGGGAGGGAAAGAGGAAATAGGGGGGGGAGGAGATGGGTTCATCCATGAAGACAGATGTTATGACACAGAGACGAAGAACAAGTGTTCTTCTTTGATACAGAGACGAAGAACAAGTGTTCTGCTTTGACACAGAGACGAAGAACAAGTGTTCTTTGATACAGGGACGAAGAACAAGTGTTCTTCTTTGATACAGGGACGAAGAACAAGTGTTCTTCTATGATACAGGGACGAAGAACAAGTGTTCTTCTTTGATACAGGGACGAAGAACAAGTGTTCTTCTTTGATACAGGGACGAAGAACAAGTGTTCTTCTATGATACAGGGACGAAGAACAAGTGTTCTTCTTTGATACAGGGACGAAGAACAAGTGTTCTTCTTTGATACAGGGACGAGAACAAGTGTTTTCTATGATTTCAGGGACGAAGAAAAAAAAGTGTTCTTCTTTGGATACAGGGACGAAGAACAAGTGTTCTTCTTTGATACAGAGACGAAGAACAAGTGTTCTTCTTTGATACAGGGACGAAGAACAAGTGTTCTTCTATGATACAGGGACGAAGAACAAGTGTTCTTCTTTGATACAGGGACGAAGAACAAGTGTTCTTCTATGATACAGGGACGAAGAACAAGTGTTCTTCTTTGATACAGAGACGAAGAACAAGTGTTCTTCTTTGATACACAGACGAAGAACAAGTGTTCTTCTTTGTTATAACGTATTCCACCCATCTGTTCTCCAGGATCAGTGTTCTCCATCGGGAGGGCTTGACCTGTCTCAGGTGGCCACCTCCCACGCCCACCTGTCAATGACAGATGGCACCAAACACGTCCAGAAGGGGGAAGGGAGAGGAGAGGGGGAGAGGGGGAGGGGGAAGAAGAACACCCCATCATCTAATTTTTCTTGTCTCCCCCCCTCCCCGGCCGTCCTTCAGGGGGAGGGGGAGAAGGGTGGGGGAAGGGGGAGGGGGAAGGGGGGAAGAAGAACACCCCATCATCTAACATCTTTCTTGTCTCCCCCCCTTCCCGGCCGTCCTTCAGGGGGGAGGGGGAGAAGGGTGGGGGAAGGGGGAGGGGGAAGGGGGGAAGAAGAACACGCCATCATCTAATTTTTCTTGTCTCCCCCCCTCCCCGGCCGTCCTTCAGGGGGAGGGGGAGAAGGGTGGGGGAAGGGGGAGGGGGAAGGGGGGAAGAAGAACACCCCATCATCTAACATCTTTCTTGTCTCCCCCTTCTCCCCTTCCCCTCCCCGTCCTTCAGGGGGGAGGGGAGGGGAGGGAGGGGGAGGAGACTTGCGAAGACGGGGTGGGGGGAGGGGAAAGGGGGAGAACCCACGACCCGGATGCTGGGCATTATGTCCCCCCCCCTCTTCCCCATTTCCCCCTTTTTCCCCCTTCCTCCCCCTCCTTTTCCCACCACAGTGGGCACACTGGCACTATACCTTCCAGTGCCACTACGTTACACAGTTCCCCCTCCCCCACGTCCCTTAATTATAGGATGGGGGCCCCCTTTGTGGGAGCAGGTCAGGGCCCAGACCTTCCTGGAACCTCTGGTCTTTCCAGGTGTACACTTGGCAGTACACTTAGACTTTCCAGTGGTTCCTAGGTGTACACTCAGACCTTCCAGGTGTACACTTGGCTGTACACTTACACCTTACAGTGGTTTCTAGGTGTACATCAAGACTTTCCAGGGGCCCCAAGTATACATCCAGACCTTCCAGTGGTCCCTAGGTGTAAACTCAGACCTTCCAGTGGTCCCTAGGTGTACACTTAGACCTTCTAGTGGTTCCTAGGTGTACACTCAGACCTTCTAGTGGTTCCTAGGTGTCCACTCAGACCTTCCAGTGGTTCCTTGGTGTACACTCAGACATTTCAGTGGTTCCAGATGTACAGTCAGACCTTCCAGTGGTTCTTTGGTGTACACTCAAGACATTTCAGTGGCTCCAGGTATACATCACGATACACCCAGTCATTCCAGTGGCTCCAGTGGTACACGAAGGCATTCCAGTGGTTCCAGTGGTACACCAAGGTATTCTAGTGGTTCCAGTGGTACACCAAGGTATTCCAGTGGTTCCAGTGGTACACCAAAGCATTCCAGTGGTACACCAAGGTATTCCAGTGATACACCAAGGTATTCCAGTGGTACACCAAGGCATTCCAGTGGTTCCAGTGATACACCAAGGTATTCCAGTGGTTCCAGTGATACACCATATTTGAGTTAAATAACAGGAAATGAGGGATATTCATGGAGAGATATTGGTCGAGAAATGTATTTTTGACATTCTAAAAATTTAGCCAGGTTGTTGATTTCCCATTCCGAGATGCAGCAGAGGTCTGAATTAAGATTGGAAATATGTTCGGTACGAGAAAAAGAACTCGTATTAGAGCCAGGAAAGAATGGACAGTAAGATGAATTATATTGGAATCATTGGTATAAGACTTGATTAAGTTAAATGATTATATTTCTATATGATTTCAGTGTAGACTATTTGAAGACGACAATACGACCCTTGAGGACAAAAATACGACCCTTGAGCACGACAATACGACCCTTGAGGCCAACATACGACGCTTGAGGACGACAATACGACCCTTGAGGATGACAATAAGATCCATGAGGACAAAATACGACCTCTGAGCACAAGACGGCCCTTGAGTACAACATACGACACTTGAGCACGACGGTACGACCCTTGAGTACAACATACGACACTTGAGCACGACGGTACGACCCTTGAGTACAACATACGACCCTTCAGTACAACATACGACCCTTGAGCACGACGGTACGACCCTTGAGGACAACATACGACCCTTGAATACAACATACGACCCTTGAGCACGACGGTACGACCCTTGAGGACAACATACGACCCATGAGTACAACATACGACCCTTGAGCACGACGGTACGACCCTTGAGGACAACATACGACCCATGAGTACAACATACGACCCTTGAGCATGACGGTACGACCCTTGAATACAACATACGGCCCTTGAGCATGACGGTTCGACCCTTGAATACAACATACGACCCTTGAGCACGACGGTACGACCCTTTAGGACCAAAGACAACCCTTGAGCACGACGGTACGACCCTTGAGGACCAAAATACAACCCCTTTGACCACGACGGTACGACCCTTTAGGACCAAAGACAACCCTTGAGCACGACGGTACGACCCTTGAGGACCAAAATACAACCCCCTTGAGCACGACGGTACGACCCTTGGCTAAAGGAGGGCGCCTGGCCCCTGACCTGACCTTCCTCAAGAGCTGTGCTTGAGGGACTAAAGACCCTTCGGTGGTGGTGGCCTTGTGCACCCGGTCTGTTGACGGGGCGTCTGAGAGGCACTGGGGGGTCCTGCAGGTGGCGGGGCGGGGCGGGGCGGGGCGGGGGGCCCCACACCACACATGGGCGCCTCTGTCCTCCTGCAGCCGGCGCTGAAGTGGCCACAGGACTTGATGGGGGGGGAGTGTGGTGCAGTATGGTCCCCCCATGTGAAATAAACCCCCCGGGTCATCGATCTTAAGTGCATCGCCTGTGGCTTAACATGGTCTTGCATCACTTCCTCTTCCCCCCCACCAACCCCCACAACCCCCCCCCCCACCCCCACAGTCAGCTGTTGGCAACCCCCCCAACCCCCACAATCCCCATCCCCCTCACCCCCATCCCCCCCGCGCCTCCCCCTCCCTCAGCTCCCCCAGGGGCCCCCCCCCCCCAGGAGCGCGTAGAGAGATGTATTCTGCCTTGCTGTATGATGCGTAACAGCTGTATTCCGCGTACAAGTCGATGTATTCTGCGTATAGGCGAGGGTGTCTATTTGGCGTAGCGGGGGCAGATGTATTTGGCGTAGATGCTGTTGTATAGCAGGCGCAGAGGTGGCTGTATTTGGCGTAGGCGATGTGTCTAGATGGGAGATGTATTTTGGTGTATTTGGCGTCGCTGTATCATACAATCCACCACCACTTCTCTATCGTTAGAGTAAGGGGGAGGGGGGAAGAATCCCCTTCCCCCTCCTCTCCCCCTCCTACCCCCCTCTCCCCCTCCTACTCCCCTTCCCTCCCCCAGAGTCCCCTACGTTACCCCCCTCCCTTCCCCCAGAGATCATTCAATAGTCAAGATGGGGAAGGGGGAGGGGGGGAGGGGTGGAAGGAGGAGGAGGGGGAAAGGAGGAGAAAGGGGGGGGGTGTGGTGTGGGGTGTGGTGCGTAAAGGCGGCGTACAACACTGGCCGTGGCGTATAGTGTGCGTATAGCGTGCGTTCCTCGCCCCCCAACAGTCGCTCTAGCCGTACGACCATGTCGTACCCCCCCCCCTCTCCCCCAATCAGGGATTGGGGGAGAGGGAGGGATTGGGGGGAGGGGGGGTGTCCGCCCTAATCTCTCACAATCATGCACCGTGAGGGGGAAGGTTGGGGAGGGGGGGTCATATACGCAAAAGACCCCCCACCCCCTCACCCCCCTCCCCTCTAATCCCCCCGGCTCCCCAATCAACCAATCCCACACCAGTGAAAGGGGGTGAAGATTAGAGGGAGAGGGGGGGCGTTTTTCAGGGTTAGGTTCCATCTGTATGATTGGGGATTGGAGAACCCCAGGGAGGGAGGGAGGGAAGGGGAGGGGCGCGTGAAGGGAAGGGAAAGGAGGGAAGGAGGAGGGAAGGAGGGGGGAAGGAGGGGAGGGAGATACGAAGATAAGCACTATCTAATACCACTAAGGTCTCCCCCCCCCCCCCCTCCTCCCCCTCCCCCCTCCCCCTCCCCCCCTAACCAATCCCTTATCGGCTGTCCGATACTGATTAGAATAGATTAGAATAGTGATTGGGGCCAGAAGTGGATTGGAATTCCACACTGTGTGTGTGTGTGTGTGTGTATGTGTGTGTGTATGTGTGTATGTGTGTGTGTGTGTGTGTGTGTGTGTGTGTATGTGTGTGTGTATGTGTGTATGTGTGTGTGTATGTGTGTGTGTATGTGTGTGTGTGTGTGTGTGTGTATGTGTGTGTGTATGTGTGTGTGTGTGTGTGTATGTGTGTGTGTATGTGTGTGTGTGTATGTGTGTGTGTATGTGTGTGTGTATGTGTGTGTGTGTGTGTGTGTGTATGTGTGTGTGTATGTGTGTGTGTGTGTGTGTGTATGTGTGTGTGTATGTGTGTGTGTATGTGTGTGTGTATGTGTGTGTGTGTGTGTGTGTGTGTGTGTGTATGTATGTGTGTGTGTATGTGTGTGTGTGTGTGTGTGTGTATGTGTGTGTGTATGTGTGTGTGTGTGTGTGTGTGTGTGTGTGTGTGTGTGTATGTGTGTGTGTATGTGTGTGTGTGTGTGTGTGTGGGGGGGGGGGGGGAGGCGAAGGTGTGTGTATTGCGGGATGGGGGTGGAATGTACATGGGGAGGGGAGGGGAGGGGGGGTAGACTATGATGGGAAAGGGGTGTAACAGGATGTCGCTGTGTTATGGGAGGGAGGGGAAGGGGAGGGGGGGTGGGGGTTGGCTGGCTGGCTATGTTAATGGAGTGGGAGGGAGGAAGGGAGGGAGGTGGCTATGATTGCGTAGTGGGTGTTGGGAAACTGGCATGATGAAGGGGGGGTGGGTTAGGAGGGGGTGGTGTGGTGGGGGGGATTAGCGTGGGGGGGGGTTTGTTTCGGGTCGAGCGAATCGCCTCCCCCTCCTCCCCTTCCCCTTCTTCTCCCCCCCCACGCAACAACATCACCTTCCCACCCACACCCATCACCCCCTACTATTACTGTAGTGACATGATCCCAGAGAGAGAGAGAGAGAGAGAGAGAGAGAGAGAGAGAGAGAGAGAGAGAGAGCACTCCTATAACCCCTCCACTATAGCTCTAACCCCTCCTATATAACCCCCACTACAATCGCATCTTGAACCCAATACATCAATAACGCCTCCTACCATCCACTGAACACCCCCACTATAATACCCCCAGAACACCCCCCCTCATAACATCCCACCCAGAAGAACACCTCCAGAACACCCCCAAGAACAACCAACCCCCCTCAGAACACCCCACCCAGAAGAACATCTCAACCAGAAGAACATCTCAACCAGAAGAACATCCCACCCAGAAGAACACTTTCACCAGAACACCTCCAGAACATCCCCTCCACATCAACACCCCCCCTAGAACACCCCCCCTCATAACATCCCACCCAGAAGAACACCTCCTGAAGAACATCCCCACCAGAACACCCCCCCTCCCCCCCTAAAGAACATCTGTGAACGGTACAGTTGTGTACCACGTACCCTCCCCCCCCTCCCCTCCCCCCTCCCTACCCCGTACCCTTCCACTAACGGTACGTGGGACCCCCTCCCCCCCTTCCGTTGTACCACTTCTGTTAATGGAGTAGTAACAACACCCCCCCATCCTCCTCCAGCTTTCCCCTCCAATCCCCCCCCATCCCCTTTCTGTTGTCCTGTTGTGTGGTGTACTGTTTGCAACGGAGAGAGAGAGAGAGAGAGAGAGAGAGAGAGAGAGAGAGAGAGAGAGAGAGAGAGAGAGAGAGAGAGAGAGAGAGAGAGAATGAAAGAATGGGTTGAAAGTAGAAGGATGAATGTGATGGTATAGTGATGGAAGCGAGATGGACCACTTGTGAATGAAGTCCAGAATTGATGGAAGTGAGAAAGAAGGAGAGAGAGAGAGAGAGAGAGAGAGAGAGAGAGAGAGAGAGAGAGAGAGAGAGAGAGAGAGAGAGAGAGAATACATTGAGTCACACTTCCATCATCATCATGGGAATGAAATGATGGCAGAATGAAAGAAGTGAGAGAGGGAGGGATTTTGAAGGAAGCAGAGATGGAAGGGGTGTGTGTAAGAGAGAGAGAGAGAGAGAGAGAGAGAGAGAGAGAGAGAGAGAGAGAGAGAATACATTGAGTCACACTTCCATCATCATCATGGGAATGAAATGATGGCAGAATGAAAGAAGTGAGAGAGGAAGGGATTTTGAAGGAAGCAGAGATGGAAGGGGTGTGTGTAAGAGAAAGAGAGACGGAAGAGAGACAAGACTGAGCAAAAGTCTCTCTCTCTCTCTCTCTCTCTCTCTCTCTCTCTCTCTCTCTCTCCCCTCCCAACAACCACCCCCCCCTACCCCCACACCCTCTCTCTCTCTCTCTCTCTCTCTCTCTCTCTCTCTCTCTCTCTCTCTCTCTCTCTCTCTCTCTCTCTATCTCTCCCCATTCCAACAACCCCCACACCCCCCCATCCACTCCCTCCTTCTTCCCATCCCACTAGCATTTGAAGGGGGGGAAAAGAGAGAGGGGAGAGGTTAGGGGAGAAGAGGCCAGTGGGGAGTATCCCCAACCCTGGGGAGGTTAACACTCACCCCTGGGGGAGGTTAACACTCACCCCTGGGGAGGTTAACACTCACCCCTGGGGAGGTTAACACTCACCCCTGGGGGAGGTTAACACTCACCCCTGGGGGAGGTTAACACTCACCCCTGGGAGGTTAACACTCACCCCTGGGGAGGTTAACTCTCACCCCTGGGAGGTTAACACTCACCCCTGGGGGAGGTTAACACTCACCCCTGGGGAGGTTAACACTCACCCCTGGGGGAGGTTAACTCTCACCCCTGGGGGAGGTTAACACTCACCCCTGGGGAGGTTAACTCTCACCCCTGGGGAGGTTAACACTCACCCCTGGGGGAGGTTAACACTCACCCCTGGGGAGGTTAACACTCACCCCTGGGGGAGGTTAACTCTCACCCCTGGGAGGTTAACACTCACCCCTGGGGAGGTTAACTCTCACCCCTGGGGACGTTAACACTCACCCCTGGGGGAGGTTAACACTCACCCCTGGGGAGGTTAACACTCACCCCTGGGGGAGGTTAACTCACCCCTGGGGAGGTTAACACTCACCCCTGGGGGAGGTTAACACTCACCCTTGGGGGAGGTTAACACTCACCCCTGGGAGGTTAACACTCACCCCTGGGGGAGGTTAACACTCACCCTGGGGAGGTTAACACTCACCCCTGGGGGAGGTTAACACTCACCCTGGGGGAGGTTAACTCTCACCCCTGGGGGAGGTTAACACTCACTCCTGGGGGAGGTTAACACTCACCCTGGGGAGGTTAACACTCACCCCTGGGGGAGGTTAACACACCCCTGGGGGAGGTTAACACTCACCCCTGGGGGAGGTTAACACTCACCCCTGGGGAGGTTAACACTCACCCCTGGGGGAGGTTAACACTCACCCCTGGGGGAGGTTAACACTCACCCCTGGGGAGGTTAACACTCACCCCTGGGGAGGTTAACACTCACCCTGGGGAGGTTAACACTCACCCCTGGGGAGGTTAACACTCACCCCTGGGGGAGGTTAACACTCACCCCTGGGGGAGGTTAACACTCACCCTGGGGAGGTTAACACTCACCCCTGGGGAGGTTAACACTCACCCCTGGGGAGGTTAACACTCACCCCTGGGGGAGGTTAACACTCACCCCTGGGGTTTACTCACCCTGGGGAGGTTAACACACCCCTGGGGGAGGTTAACACTCACCCCTGGGGGAGGTTAACACTCACCCCTGGGGGAGGTTAACACTCACCCCTGGGGTTTCCTCTCCCCAGTAACTTCAACACCCCCACAAGAAATTAACCTAAACAAACGAACGTACACATCTCTCTCTCTCCCCCCTACTCAATTTCTGTCACGCTTTTCTCCCCACATCCCCCTGTTCAACCAGGGGTTTACACTGGGTTTACACGCGTAAGACTTCACACCGCCATGGGTTTACAGCAGGTCAGGTGTCATTTCATAAGACCTACTGTGTTAAGGGGAGGTTTACGTGGGCCAGATGAGTTTACACAAGGGGAGGTGGGAAAGGTGTAGACTATATTCAACATGGGTTTACGGATACTATACTACGCTTCGTTGGATGTCTTCCGTGACCAACTGGTTTCCATGTCTAAGACCATACGCTACAGTAGTTTACGGCCATTACACCAAGGTTGGTTTACAGGTGATGAGTCTTTTACGAATTGTAGTTTACACTTCATCATAATGTGGTAGGTATACTAAAGGTATACGCCACAGTACCGTGTTTTAAAGACTCATACGCCATAGTAGTTTACAGGCGTAATAAGCCAGAGTGCAGTGGTTTACATGCTTAGTATGGTAGATTGCAGTGGTTTACATGCGTCATACTCTATGATACAATGGTTTACAGTGCTATATGTCATAATACAGTGATACATACAGACGTCATACGCCATAATACAACAGATTACAGGAGTTATACGCCAATAGCACAATAGTTTACGGGCGTTATACGCCACAGTACTATAGAGTACAGGAGGTATACGCCATAGTACAGTAGGTTACAGGGGTTATACACCTTCATACAGTAATCTACAGGCGTCATACGCCATTATACTGTGGTTTACATAGTACTGTGGTTTACATGTATTATACGCCATATCACAACGGTTTACATGCGTCATACTTCATAGTACACTGAGTCAAATGCGTTATACGCCATAGAATAATGGTTTACAGGCCTTTTACGCCATTTCACAATGGTTTACATGTGTTGTACGCCGTAGCAAACTAGTCTACATGCGTTATACGCCATGTGCCACCGGTTCAAAGGCGACATACGCCACCGTGCAGTGGTTTACATGCATCATACGCCGTGGGACAATGGTTTACATGCATCCTACGTCGTGGGGACTATGGTTTACACACCGCAATACAGTGGCATAAGAAGCGTTCTACATCATAACAAGAGGAGTTTACGGGTACTAATCTCCTCGCTACACTGGTCTACATCTCGCTACACTGGTCTACATCTCCTTGCTACACTGGTCTACATAATCTCGCTACACTGGTCTACATAATCTCGCTACACTGGTCTACATCATCTCGCTACACTGGTCTACATCTCCTCGCTACACTGGTCTACATCTCGCTACACTGGTCTACATCTCCTCGCTACACTGGTCTACATCATCCCGTTACACTGGTCTACATCACCTCGCTACACTAGTCTACATCATCTCGTTACATTGGTCTACATCTCCTCGCTACACTGGTATACATCATCTCGTTACACTGGTCTACATCTCCTTGCTACACTGGTCTACGTTATCTCGCTACACTGGTCTACATCATCTCGTTACACTGGTCTACATCTCCTCGCTACACTGGTATACATCATCTCGTTACACTGGTCTACATCTTGCTACACTGGTCTAGATCATCTTGCTACACTAGTCTACATCTCGCTACACTGGTATACATCATCTCGCTACACTGGTCGACATTATCTCACTACACTGGTCTACATCTCCTCGCTACACTGGTCTACATCTCCTCGCTACACTGGTATACATCATCTCGTTACACTGGTCTACATCTCCTTGCTACACTGGTCTACATCTCCTCGCTACACTGGTCTACATCATCTCGCTACACAGGTCTACATAATCTCGCTACACTGGTCTACATCTCCTCGCTATACACTAGTCTATATCTCGCTATACACTGGTCTCCATCATCTCGCTGCACACTGGTTTACACAAGGGGGAGGGTGGTTTACTACGTCAATCTACAGTAGTTTACAATTGACTTACCTTCTCTTTCTCTGTCTCTCTCTTTCTCGTCTCTCTTCTTGGCCGAATAATAATCCAGGGGCGATTTATTTCGCGGTGTGGGGGTGTGGTGTGGGGGGGTATAGTGTGGGGGAAGAATAAATTCGAAGGAATAAATCTAAGACCCAAATATATATATATAAAAAATATATATATATATATTTATATATATTTCCGTCACTATAAATTGATTGAGTTTATTCCGCGTATATAAAATGTATATGAATGTATATATATATAAATGTATATATAGAGACACACACTCTCTCTCTCTCTCTCTTTCTCTTTTTTCTTCCTTTTCTCCTTTCTGTATTATAACTTTTCCAGCGTTTGATCTCGCGTTTGATCTCGCGTTTGATCTCGCGTTCCAGGGGCGCCAACACCCACCCCACCCCCCCTTTTTAGAAGGAGTCCAGGCTAATGGCCACAATAGACACCGATGTATATATATACATCCTCTCTCCTCTTCTTGGCTTAGGGGGGGGTATGTATGTCTCTCTCTCTCTCTCTCTCTCTCTCTCTCTCTCTCTCTCTCTCTCTCTCTCTCTCTCTCCAACAGCGTTGACGAGAGAGGAGAAAAGGAAGAGGAGGAGGAAAAGGAGGAGAAGGAAGAGGAAGAGGGGGGGAAGAAAAGGAAGAGGAGGAGGAGGAGGAGGGAAGAAAGGGGGAGGGGAAGAAGGGGAAAGAGGAAGGGGGAAGAAAATATAAAAGAGAGAGGCTGTGAGAGAGAGAAAGGGGAAGAAGAAGAAGGGGAGGAAGTGTTGAATGGAATGGGTGATGATGGGGAAACACACCCCACACACGGCCGTGCACAGCGTGGGGGGGAGGGGAGTGTGAGGGGAGGAGGAGGAGAGAAGGGGGAGAGACACGAGCAGGCGCGCGCGCGTGTGTGTGCACACGACGACTGCCGTGCGTATACTGAGCCCCCAGACACACACACACACACACACACACACACACACACACACGCTTGAGGAAGTCCCCCGTGTGTGTGTGTGTGTGTGTGTGTGTGTGTGTGATGGGTCGCGGAGGAGGGGTGGGGGTCCCCTCCCTCCCCAGCCCCCCCCCACGCCCCAGTCCTGGCCCTAGTAAGCCCCCTGACACCCCCGTGTATCTGGGGCCCGCCCCCCCACCCCCCTCCCTTCCCCCATGCCAACGTGAGAGTCAATATGACTTAAGGGGTTGCTATGTTGGTTTTTTTTTCTTATTTTTTTCTTCACAAACACGTAAGTCTAGATGGTGTCTGTGGGTCTGTATCTTAGCCTGGGCGTTCTCTCAGTGGTTCAGTGGGTGAAATGGCTTGCTCCCCCTGAATCTCCGGGGGTTAAATGCCACTCTCTCCCTCTCCTCCCCTCCCCCCAGACTCTCTCGGGGGAGATATATATATATACCTCCCCCTCCCCTCCCTCTCCCCCCCACACAATCTCCGGGGTCAAATACTTCCTCCTTACGATCTCTACGGGGCAAACACTTCCTCTCCCAGAGAGTCTCCGGGGGTAAACACATACTCCACACAGTCTCCGGGGGTAAACACATACTCCACACAGTCTCCGGGGGTAAACACATACTCCACACAGTCTCCGGGGGTAAACACATACTCCACACAGTCTCCGGGGGTAAATACATACTCCACACAGTCTCCGGGGGTAAATACATACTCCACACAGTCTCCGGGGGTAAACACATCCTCCACACAGTCTCCGGGGGTAAACACATCCTCCACACAGTCTCAGGGGGTAAACACATCCTCCACAGAGTCTCCGGGGGTAAACACATCCTCCACACAGTCTCAGGGGGTAAAATACTTTTTCCCACAGTCTCTGGGGGGCTGTACTGTCCTCTCTCCATTTATAGTGGTGACACACACACCTCCCCCCCCCACACACCCAGCAACTACACCCTCCCCCACATCCACCAGCTACACCCTCTCCCCACATCCAGCAGCTACACCCTCCCTCACACTCAGCAGCTACACGCTCCCCCCACACCCAGCAGCTACACCCTCCCTCACACTCAGCAGCTACACGCTCCCCCCACACCCAGCAGCTACACCCTCCCTCACACTCAGCAGCTACACCCTCCCCCCACACCCAACAGCTACACCCTCCCCCCACAGCCAACAGCTACATCCTCCCCCACACCCAGCAGCTACACCCTCCCCCACAACCAGCAGCTACACCCTCCCCCACAACCAGCAGCTACACCCCCCCCTACACCCACCAGCTACACCCTCCACCTACACCCAGCAGCTACACCCTCCCCCACACCCACAGCTACATCCCCAATACACCCAACAGCTACACCACTCCCCCCACACCCAGCAGCTATACCCTTCCCCACACCCAGCAGCCACACCCTCCCCCACATCCAGCAGTTACATCACCCTCCCCTACACCCAGCAGTTACATACTCACCCCACACCCAACAGCTACACCCTCCCCCACACCCAGCAGTTACATCACCCTCCCCTACACCCAGCAGTTACATACTCACCCCACACCCAACAGCTACACCACTCCCCCCACACCCAATAGCTACACCCTCCCCCACACCCAGCAGCTACACCCTCCCCCACATCCAGTAGCTACAACCTCTCCCACACCCAGGAGCTACACCCTCCCCCACACCCAGCAGCTACACCCTCCCCCACACCCAGTGGCTACACCCTACCCCCACACCCAGCAGCTACACCCTCCCCACACTCAGTAGCTATACCTTACCCCCACACCCAGCAGCTACACCCTCCCCTACACCCACTTCCCACACCCAGCAGCTACACCCTCCCTCCACACCCACCAGCTACACCCTCCCCTACACCCAGCAGCTACACCCTTCCCCACATCCAGCAGCTACACCCTCCCCCACATCCAGTAGCTACACCCACCCCCCACACCCAGCAGCTACACCTTCCCCCCACACCCAACAGCAACACCCTCCCCCACACCCACCAGCTACAACCTTCCTCCACTCCCAGCAGCTACACCTTCCCCCTACATCCACAGCTACACCCTCCCCCACAACCAGCAGCTACACCCTGCCCCCACACCCATCAGTTGCATCCTCCCCCACACCCAGCAGCTACACCCTCCCAACACCCAGCAGCTTTCACCCCCCCTCACCAGCAGGGTTCCACCTTCCTCCACTCCCAGCAGCTACATCCTCCCCCCCCCACATCCAACAGCAACACCCTCCCCCACATCCAGCAGTTACACCCTTCCCTCACACCCATCAGTTACACCCTCCCCCACACCCAACAGCAACACCCTCCCCCACATCCAGCAGTTACACCCTTCCCTCACACCCATCAGTTACATCCTCCCCCCACACCCAGCAGCTACACCCTCCCCCACATCCAGCAGTTACACCCTTCCCTCACACCCATCAGTTACATCCTCCCCCCACACCCAGCAGCTACACCCCCCCCCACATCCAGGGGAGTTTACACCCTTCCCTCACA